>NW_024070191.1:36005933-36116422 GCF_014754425.2 Oryx dammah
CGCCTCGAGCGTTTGGGTCGGGCCGGGAGCGCGCAAGTGCGTGACTCCCCCGCCGGGGGGGTGGCTCCGGGCGAGTTGTGTAACCCTCACCCTCACCGCCGCCGTCACCCCCGGGGCTCCGGCCAAGTGGGAGCTCGAGTGCGCCCAGCACGCGGGTGGTGAGTCACCGAGTCCCTGGGCTGCCCGGCACGGGCGCCCTCAGAAGCCCACTGCCCTTCCTCGGCCCGCCGGTTGGCCCGTGACTTTGTCCCCTTCCGCCCCGGAAGCCGCAAACCTTGAGCGCTTCGCAGGATGGAGAGAAAAAAACCCAGTCGGTGGTGGTGGTGGATAGTGTTGTGTGAGGAACTCGTGGAACTGTTTAAGTGATTCTCATCTGGATTCGTTTCAAAATACCAAAGCTCTTAAGTGAGAGGCGAAATTGGTAACATTTAAGACGTGATGACAAGGGACCTTCAAAATTGAAGATCCCCCTGGAGGAGGGCGTGGCCACTCACTCCAGCCTTGTCTGGAGAAATCCATGCACAGAGGAGCCTGGTGGACTACAGTCCATGGGGTCGCAAAGGGCAGACACGACTTGGCGATCAAACCACCACCACCAGAGGTAGTATCAGGAACCCCAAAGAGGAGGGGAAAAAAAAATATATATATATATATATAGTTTATGATACAGTCACTTGATCCCAAGAAGAGGTTTAGTTCTCTACGTAAAAGTTTGTCAAACTGAAATCTATCCCTAGTTGTTCACGTTTTGCCAACTTTATCTCTGGATACTTATTTCAGCAACTCATTGCTGAAATAGTTCAAGCATTGATTTACAGGGAAAATACGTGGGAAAGGTTCCATTTTCTCAGAAAAGCCCTGCATGACCATCCAGGCACTCGGTGAGCTTGCTGAAATATCGATTAATTTGCCAGGCAGGAAACATTGTAATGCCCCTGGGCATTTTGTCCTCAAGAGGGAGGTTGTGTGTGTACACTTGGTTAGCCTGTGGGGAGCTGGGAGGGGGCTGGTCATAGTTCAGGCCACAAGGGAGCCGTCGTCTGTGCGGTGACTTTGGACAGGCTTACAGAGTCAAGTCATTGGTCATGTTGGAGGAATGGGCAGGACAGGCCTACCCCTGGTGCAAATCTTTCACAACTTCACTACTAAAAATAACTCAAGTGCATGTCCCCGGAACAGTAGTGTTACTGCATACTGTCATTGCATACCAATCAAGTTGTATAACTCTTGGTAAAATTTCACCATTTGTGGTCTGCAGTACTTTAGAATCCTTCTCCAAATATAAGGAGAGACTGGCAGATTTGTAGCAGGAGGAAGACAGACAGCTCTGTAGGAACACACCATTTATTGAGGGTTGCAGGAACAGAATTTTGTGAAACGCTGAAGCAAGAAATTAACCTGGTTCAGAACAGTCAGGTGTTAGAACACAGGTAGGAGACCCTTTCACAGTTGTGTCAGATAAAGGGCACCTACAAAATGTCTCAGTAGCCATAGATATGTATGTTCCTTGTTCCTTCTCTAATTTCTTGTTAACTCCCAATCCTGAAACCTACCCCACTCAGGGACGGCATGGTAATGCCAGGCCTTCCACAGGATCTCAAATCAGACACCTAAAGTCACCTCTCTCTCTTTTTTTTAAATAATTTTATTTATTTTTGGCTGTACTGGGTCTTCGTTGTTGCGCAGTCTCTTCTTTGGCTGTGGCGAGCAGGGGCGGGGGGCGGGTACTCTGTAGTTGAAGTGCACGGGCCTCTCATTGTGGGGGCTTCTCTAGAGCTCAGGGACGTCAGTAGCTGCAGCAAATGGGGCTGTTGTGGTTCCTGGGCTTTAAAGCACCGGCTCAAGGGTTTAGTTTCTCTGAGGTATGTGCAATTCCTCCCGGACCAGGGATCAAACCCATGTCTCCTGCTTTGGCAGGCAGATTCTTTAGTCATCTCTTACAGCCGAAACAGTCATTGTTATTTTACATTTTGGCACCAACAAAAATCTAGAAAAAAAATCTAGATTCCTTGCCCATAAAGACAGTTATAGTCTCCGATCTTCCAAAAGTTTCCCTTTAAGGTAGGTTGATTACTTACTATGAATAACGTTACGTTCAGAGAAACTCTGGAGTTCGGTTTTATTTATTTATTTATTTTCGGTTTTAAAGCATAAGAATCGAAACTGTGAATAACGTCAAATCCCCCTGCACCTCCCACTCTCTTAAAAACAAAAAATCCATCACCAGTCTTTAGTAGCTAGTAACTGTGTATGTTTAATGATTTAGTAATGTTTAGCTCTTGCGGCTGTAAAATTTTATCATTTAAATTCTGTTTTTATTAGTCTCTGACTAATTTTCCTAAGACCAATCTTTATTTTCATCAGACACACATAGATGTTTCAGAGACATTACTGTTGCTCTCAGTGTCTAGAATTTAAGTTAAATGGCCGTTCAGTGATACTCACTTTATTATAAATGAATACAGTCTGTCCCCAGACCTCTGATAGAGATTTCAGGTGTAAGAAAGGGGCCAACATGCCAGCTGACCTGGGAGCAGACCCTGGGAAAATTTCATTTTATGCAGAGGCAAACTGTAAGAAAAGGAAACAGACTCTGTCCTTAATGTACACTTGTTGACTGAGACAGATCTACATTAAGAAACATTCTGGAGGCTCATAGGACAGATATTTCAGTGGAGGAATTTCTACAATGCTTTCACTATTTTAGGATGTCTAGAAAAAATTGCAAAATGACTTCTTAGACATTCCACATACCCTTTTTCTTGGTATTAGAAAATGACTATCGCTAGAAACTACAGTAAGTTATCATGTGTCATTTGTTCAGTTTTTCTCCTTTTGACAGAGTGTCTAAAACAACACTTCTGAATTTCTTCCACATATTAAATCATTTATACTTACTTAGTTGAGATTTAACACAAGGGAAGAACTTTCTCCTTAAGGAACAATTCAATGAACTTCCCAACGGCAAGTGAGAAACCGGGACTCTTTCCCTCGCTACTTGATACACTTGCTGTTATCACTCTTATTTTCTGTGGGAATGTCCAAAGAATGCACTTCCTTGAATAGAAGTCACAGCTGTGTAAATAGCAAAAAGTGACTTTTTATAGCTTCTTTCAACCACATTTGGCCAGGAGGCCAAGGCTGCACAGATAAACCTGCAGACTTTGGTTTCCCAGGTGCGTCGGGGGCCTGTGGAAGAGCATGGTCCTGGGTAGCGCCTCTCATCAAAGCCACCGTCACGAGTCCAACAACGTGCTGTTCTCTTGGCATCCCAGCCAGCTGTGTGGGCCTGTGTCTGAAGTATTCAGGTGCATTTGCCCGGGTAATAGTTACAGGTTGGAAAATGTGCAGTGATATTTCAACCCATGTCCTTTTAGAAATATTTTTTTAATCTCCAAGTTTGAACTTTTAGGTAGGAGCTGTGATGTTTCAAAGTCAGAAATAAGGGGAAATGCATTCCGTGCCTCAGTGATCTAGATCAGGGTTGGTCAACTTTTTCTTGCCTTTTTTTAAACTTAATTTTTTATTTTGTTAATTAATATATTGGGGTATGATTGGTGGTTTACAATCTTGTGTTAGTATCAGGTATGCAGCAAAGCGACTCGGTTATACGTGTACATATAGCCATTGTTTTTCAGGTTGTTTTCCAATATGGTTTATTACAGTGTTGATTAGAGTTCCCAGTGCTACACGGTAGATCTTTGTTGATTATTTGATATGTAAGTGGTGCATATGTATCGATCCCAAACTCCTAATTTATCCCTCCCCACCCCCTCCCCTTTCCCTTTTGGTAACCATAAGTTTGTTTTCTAAGTCTGTGAGTCTGTTTTCTGTTTTGTAAATCTTAACAGGCCAGATTGTATATATTTGAGGCTTTGAGGGCTATGAGGCAAAAGTGGAAGATGCTGGTAGTACTCTCAACCGTTTAAAATGTATTCACCGGAAATGTAAAACCAGTTTTGGCTCCTGGGCCACAGGGAGACAAGCAGAGGCTGCCGCTGGCCAGTGGACCCGCTGTTTGCCCGCCTTTCTCCAGACGTCACACCGTCACCTGCCCCCTTTACTGTCTTACAGGCCCATGCCTGGGGGCTATGGAGTGATGGCGGACGATGGGGCCATGGACTACAGCGTCCACGAGGCCTGGAATGAAGCCACCAACGTGTACCTGGTGGTGATCCTCGTCAGCTTCGGGCTCTTCATGTATGCCAAGAGGTAAAGGCTTGAGGTTCTCAGGGTTGATGAGAAGATCCTGAGTACTGACAGGTTTTGCAGGTTGGTTGGGTTGATCTAAATTCAATGCACAAAAACGATTTCACCAGCATTTTGGTTCCTACTATCAAAGCTCTCTCTCCTCGTCCCTGCCCTCGAATACCAGACACCAGGACTTGGCTTGGAAAACGCAGCTGCTCCGAGAGCCGGGCTGTGAGTGCAGCTCTCGGCTCCCAGGCCAGCTGCTCTGTACTCCCATTCTATCACTTCTGATATAGCTCAGAGTTATCACTCAGCCAGTTCACTGTCACCCTCGGACGAGCACATATTTTTGGCCCATGTCCCTGAAATCCACAAACACCAACTCCTACATGTTCAGCACTTCTGTCCTCGCATGTTTCAAGCTTTTCCTTCTATTTCTTACGCATGACCGTGTCCCAGAACTTAGTGAATGATGTTGTATGGTCCAATATCTTGTCTGTCCATCCCGCAAACACTCAGTCCCCCCGAGAACAGGGGCTTTTATTTAACCTTGTGTCCCTGAAGTGGCGCATTAGTGTAAATCCTCCACAAATACTTCCTGCTGTCATTCCAGACACCGTCGCACAGTTTGACTGTCCTCTTCCACACTCCCTGTCTCCTTTAAGAACAGTGAGCAAAAAGGGAGGGAGGTGTTGCTTTGAAGAGGAGGAACAGCAGTAGTTAGATTGAGTTGCTTCTGCTCATAGCCACATGCTTTGTGACGTCCTGTACCAAGGTCAGAGGCGTTAGACAGTCCGGGATAATTAGTCATCCAAGAATAATTGCTGCCTGGCCTGGGAAATAGTTCAGATTCACCCTGCCCGTGGGACATGCAGGCTCGCCCTTCACAGCCCCGTGAGCCCTCAGCGGCTGGCCTGGACTCCAGGCTGGGGGGAGGGGCGAGAAGAGCCCCCACGGATCACCCCAGGGCCACTGGTAGGTGACAGCGGTCCCCTAAAGAGAGCTGCCACCTCCTCCCCACCCCACTGTTTTAAAAGCATAGACAGGCTCTTGTTCGTTTTAACTAGATGACCCCACTAAGGCCACGCTATCTATTTAAGAAACAGTTTTTTTCATTGTTTCCCAGAATTAAGGTCTGCTCACATTCTGTTTATTCAGTACTCCCAGTAAATTAGCTTTATTTGCATGACATGACAGGGAGGGAAAAAATCGTGCTTTTTTTGTCTGTGCATTTTTCTAAACAATAGGGCCTTTCTGGTGGAGATGAGGAGAGACACGTCGTACGAAGTGGGTGCACTCAGTCACTACTCTTCCTTTCTTGTAGCTCTGTGACTCTACATGTACAGCTTCTTACTTTCAGTGAAAGAAAGAATACTTGAGCCAAGGTGGCATCTCACGGGGACAAAACTGAAGAGGGGCTCCTGGCCGCTTATGTGCTTTTAATGCAGCTTCTGGTTACTACGATCACAAGAGTGTTACCGTCCTATAGCTGAGAATACAAATCTCTTTTCTGCATCATTTTTTGTGTTTTAGGAATAAAAGGAGAATTATGAGGATATTCAGTTTGCCACCTCCAGCAGAGACTCTGTCAGAGCCCAACTTTTATGACACAATAAGCAAAATCCGTTTAAGACAGCAGCTAGAAATGTACTCCATTTGTAAGTATACTCTGCCTAACTACGTACATGTTGCTTAGTCGCTCAGTCCTGTCAGACTCTTTGCAACCCCATGGACTGTAGCCCAGCAGGCTCCTCTGTCCATGAGATTTCCTGGACAAGAATACTGGAGTGGGTTGCCATTTCTTCTCCAAGGGGATCTTTCTGACCCAGGGATCGAACCTTTGTCTCCTGCTTGGCAGGCAGATTGTTTACCACGGCACCACCTAGGAAGCCTTATTACAGACATAGGCATGTGTAATACATACTTTTTAAAAAATTCGTGTCTAGTTTTCAAAGGTTATCAGAAAGAAATGATGGTTGCACAGGGAACTATATTCAATATCCTGTAACAAACCTTAATGGAAAAGAATATGTATATGTATGTATGTATATGGGAATCACTTTGCTGTACTCCAGGAACTAGCACAACATTTTAAATCAACTATACTTCAGTGAAAAAAAAAATTTTTTTTTAATTTTAAAAAATAGCTGATAATAGAAGCGTAGTACCCGGTTTGCATGAAGTTAGTGCTTCAGGACCCTTCCCCCATGTGGAGCCCTCCCCCTGAAAGGATCCCTAGCAAGCTGTTTGTGTGATCATGTTTTCTGAAAACTCAGCAAAAATTAGATGTTTTGCTCGTTGATGAGACTGCTGTCTGGTCCTCCTCTGACTTGCCTCATGTGCAGTGGCATTGAGGTGGCCACAAGCACTTTGAGGATCTAGCTAAGGGGAGGTTTTGAGTTGAAGCCACTTTTAGTTTGGGTTTGAATTTTGTGTTTACAGAGTTTGCAGTCACTTCAGTTTCAATTAAATGACCGCGTACTGTAGCCACATTATATGTGTACAGGAGCAGCTTCCAGGCCAGAGGTTATTAACATATCCTGTGAATCCGAACACTGAGTGTGTAGGTGGTGGAGAAGAAACAAAGGTTAAAGGGCGCAGAGCCAGGGTGAATGTTACATCCAAGCCACAACCTCTGATGCCACCATTAAAAAAAAAATGAGGTGTGGCTTCCATGGTGTGTCACTGAATGAGGAAGGGCAAGATGTAATTGTATATATGCTAGGGTGCCACTCCTTTAACACTGAATGACTGCAACATGTATGTGTAGTAAAAATGTTCTATCTCATTTTTCTTATCGACATATAGTTGAGTTACAATGTTGTGTTACACCTATCTTTACATGTATATAGCCCAGTGATTCCGCTATACATGTATATATATATATATATATGTATATATATATACATATATATATATATATTCTTTTTCAGATTTGTTTTTCCCTGTAGAACGCCACGAAATATTGAGTATAGTTCCTTGTGCTGTTTAGTAAGTCGTTGTCGGTCATTGTTTTGTATTCAGTTGTGTGTGTATGTTAATCCCAACCTCCCAACTCATCTCTCCCCGACTCCTTTATGTCTGTGGGTCTATTTCTGTTTTGTAAAAAAGTTCATTTATATCTTTTTTGTTTTTTAAGATGTCACATATAAGCAGTATCAGTGATATTTCCTTCTCTGACTTCGCTTACATGGACGTTTAGATTGCCTTCATTGTCTTGGCTATTATAAACAGTGAA
This sequence comes from Oryx dammah, assembly GCF_014754425.2. Lineage (NCBI taxonomy): Eukaryota > Metazoa > Chordata > Mammalia > Artiodactyla > Bovidae > Oryx > Oryx dammah. The sequence goes on from NW_024070191.1 coordinate 36,013,363, forward strand.
CTTGGCTTGGTTGTTATAAACAATGCACCTATGGACATTAGGGTGCACGTACCTTTTCATATATCCAGTTTTCTCTGGATGTATGTCCAGGAGTGGGGTTGCAGGATTGGGTAGCTTTAGTTTGTAAGGAGCATCCATCCTGTTCTCCATAATGGTTGTACCAGTTTACATTCCCAGCAAGAGTGTAAGAGGGTATGTTGTCTCCACATGATTATTTGTAGACTTTTTGATGCTGCCCATTCTGAGCCTTGTGGTTTGGATTTGCCTTTCTCTGATAATTAGCGACGTTGAGCATCCTTTCATGTGCCTGTTGGCCTTATCTTATGTCTTTTTTGGAGAAATGTCTGCTTAAGTCTTCTGCCCATTTTTTGATACGATTGTTTGTAAAAATGTTCTGTATAATTATGCAAGCCTGGAGGAAAGCTTGGAAAGATACACATGAGATTATTAGCATTCATTACCTTGGTGGGGATGCTGTGGAACTCCAGGAGAAAAGACAGTATTTTTAAAAGAAAGATGTCTGCAGTGAAATCTTAAACGTGAATGCGTGCCTGCTCATGGGCATAAAAAGAAGCAAGAAAGAATTATCAGCAAGATATTACTAGTGTATCTCTCAGGAGACTGGAATTTCAGGTGAAAAGTAGAAAAAAACACACATATATAATTTTTCTAACACAAGTAGAACTTCTAAAAATTCTTCAGCATAAATTTCACCCTGAGAACAGTTCCTCTGTGGAAAGGGGCTGCAGGGCTGATCAGATGAGAGGAAGATGCACTTTCAGTGTTTCCTCTCTGGGTCCCTTTTGCATTTTGTATCATATTCATGTGTTACTAGCTCAGAATAAGAAGTAAACCTGAATTTAACAGAGCAGCATTATTCATAGTATCCAGAAGATGGACACAGCCTGAGCGTCCTTGGCTCCTGAATGGTCCGCAGCCTGTGGTCTGTGCGTGCACAGGGATCCTTCAGCTTCTAAAGGGAAGGAGGTCTGACAGGTGCTGCAACAAGCAGGAACCTCTAAGACGTTATGCTCCAAAATTACTCCTATCAGGAAGTGAAGGAAGCCAGTCACAAAATAACAAATAGTCTGTGATTTCACTTCTGTGTAGCAAATTCCCAGAGACACAGAGTGGAGTCCTCTCCAGGAGCTGGGGGAGGAGGGGACAGGGAGCTTCTGTGTGCGGAGGAGAGAGGTCAGCGTGGGGTGGTGGGCAGACAGCTGTTGCTGGTGGTGGCACAGCAATGTGAATGGAGCTTCTGCCCCCGAACCACTTAAAAATGGTGAAAATGCAAATTTCAATGTTTTTGTATTGTACCTCAAAAAAAAATTTTTTTTTTAAGTATTAAAAACAAAAACACAGAGAGCGAGAAGCTCTGTATGGAAAATTAAAGGATTAGGTTTTCCTTGATGCCTACTCAAAACAGAGGTTAGTGGGAGTGCCCTAGGGGTAGCCTAGTGGTTAGGATTCAGTGCTTTCACTGCAGAAGCCAGAGTTCGATCCCTGGTGGGGGAATCTAGGATCCTGCAATGCCGCACAGCACAGCCAAAATACAAAAACAAACAAGAGACCCCCAGAAGTTAGTTGGCATCAAAAAAAAAAATCCACTGGCATAGCATATACAATTTTAAACCCAATGTACTGCTCTTTTTCTTCTTTAATGAAAATGGCATAAATATGAAATTTGTCCGAATGCCTGTATTTGTAAGGTGTGTTAGTTTCTGTTGCTGGTCTATTACCACAAATTCGGGGGCTGGCACAGCACAAATCTTACAATTATAGGTTAAAAGTCCCACAGCAGTTTCACTAGGCTAAAATCACAGTGTCAGCAGAGTTCTGTTTCTTTCTGGAGGCTGTGAGGGAGAGTGTGTTTCTTTGCTTTATTCAGCTTCTAGAAGCTACCGCATTGCTTGGTTTGTGCCCTTATTCACCCGTCTTCAAAGCCAGTGGCATTGCGTCTTTCTGGTCATTCTTGCATTTTTATAGCTCTCTCTGTCTCTGAACTCAGCCAGTAGAGGTTCTCTGATTTTCAGGGCCCCTGGGATCAGGTTGGGCCAAATAATCCAGGTGATTACATAATCCCCCCTCTCAACATCCTTCATCACAGCTTTAGAGTCCCTTCTGCCCTGGAAGGCAACATATTTACTGATTATGGAGATTAGGATGTGGATTGGAAGCCGTTGTTACAAATAGTGATTATTTGCACATTTGATGAGTCCCATCACATTGCATCATTTTTAGTGTTGATGACATATCTAATCCTGATTTCATCTGCAGGTTCAAGAAAGAAGCAAACAAAATCCTCTTCCTTAAAGAGTGAAAGTGAAAGTTGCTCAGCCATGTCTGACTCTGTGATCCCATGGACTGTATAGTCCATGGAATTCTCCAGTAGAATACTGAAGTGGGTAGCTGTTCCCTTCTCCAGGGGATCTTCCCAACCCAGGGATCGAACCCAGGTCTTCCGCACTGCAGGCAAATTCTTTACCAACTGAGCTACCCGGGAAGCCCAAGAATACGGGAGTGGGTACCCTATCCCTTCTCCAGGGGATCTTCCTGACCCAGGAATCAAACTGAGGTCTCCTACATTGCAGGCAGATTCCTTAAAGAGGACCCCCCAAATTGTATAAGCTTTAGGCCACAAAAGTCTGGATCTACCTTGAGTATATAAACAAATAGTATTTCTTCCTTTGCTGGTAAAAACTTAATGAAGAGACTGAAAGCTTCAAAGCTAAACCATTCACAAGACTTTGGCCCTCCACTCTCTAGTTTTCAGGTTAAGACCTTCAACAATTATTTCTCAGAAAAACAGAAACGGTACAGAATTGCAAGTCTGTTTTTTCTTCTCGTTTATATTAATGACAATGTTCAGTAAATGTCTTAGGCTTGTCATTTAATATATAGTCAAATTCCTTATGATGTGGCAGAAGCATTATTGATCATTTATCTTGAGGTGGAGATGGAGGATAAGAAAGAAGGACATTACAAAATGTTACTTTGAGTTTAGTAGCTTTATTAGCATTTACCCTATATTTTGGGCTTCCCAGATGGTGCTAGTGGTAAAGAACCAGCCTGCCAGAGCGGGAGACGTGGGAGATGCAGATTTGATCCCCGGGTCGGGAAGATCCCCTGGAGGAGGGCGTGGCAGCCCACTCCAGTGTTCTCGCCTGGAGAATCCCATGGACAGAGGAGCCTGGCGGGCTGCAGTCCACGGGGTCGCACAGAGTTGGACACGACTGACATGGCTGAGCATGCACTCACTCTGTATTTTAGTGTTCTGAATAAGCCAGTGTACAAAACAATAATAATAAGCATTTGAAAATGGATATGAGCACTGATGAGAAATTAGAGGATCACAAAGCATCATAAATTTCCTATAGTGAAAAAAAATTGTTTAAGCTAATTCTTTACTGAGAATCATGACTTGACTGTAATTTAATGATGTGAGCTCATAATGATTTTGTGACTTTATTAATTGTATCTCCTTTTTTCTTGTTTTTTCTTTTGTTTCTTTCCTTGTAGCCAGGAAGTATGACTATCAGCAGCCACAGAACCAAGCTGACAGTGTGCAGCTCTCGCTGGAATAAAATCTCAGAAAATCAGCGGCATAAATGCTTGTTGTTCAAGAGTGCAGTCTCCTCCCGCTACTAAATCATGACCAGCGTTTTGGGGTCTTTTTTAAAGTTCTGTCTCCATAAAATCATTTTGTTTGTGACTTTTCCCCCCAGTTTTCTAGTGTGTTTGGTTTCGCTTTTTAAAATTTCATCTCCAGATCATTTGTTACACAAATTGAAAATGCCTCCAAAGGCCTGAACACAGAGAGTCTGGGAAGGTATACAGTCACCAGAGGTGACAATCTTACCTTGGGAAGACCTTCACTCCTTCAGGATGCAGTCAGGAGCAAAAGCGCAAGAGTCTGGAGCCTAAGCCGCTTTTGGACGTTTTCGCAAAATTAAAAAATAAAAATCAAATCATTGACAGAATTTCCTCTTCGATTGTGTCGTGGGATACATGTCATAATGGATAAGGGACTGACGACCGTGTGTTCTTGGGGCTGTTGTTACCTCCGATTGAATCAGCCATCTTTGCTTCTTCAGGAGTCACACAGGAAACTGTCTTTTCTGTACCGGGAAATCCTGACGCACACCCCCTTGCTAGTTGTGGAAGTTTCCTGGGACTGGAGTTCGTTCCCCTTCATTGTGTTCCCACGAGGTGTGTCCTTCCACCAGAAGAGTCTTCTTCCAGCCATGCCAGGGCCGAGCTGCTGAATACTTGGGCACCTCTGACAGGTGCTAGCTACTTGCTTTGGGATCTTATGACTGTGAATGTTTAACTCTCTAGCTTCTTGAGCTTTTTTTTTTTTTTAACCATAATAAGCTTCCCTGTAGACTCATACCTTGTACCATTTTTCTGCTGAAAAGTTCATGCTGAAAACACTAAAATGTTTTTGCCCAGTTTTTCATATTTATTTAAAGAAAAACTGGTTGGAGGTAATAGCAGGTACATTTAACTCTCCATATAACTGTTCAAGAATTTGTTTTCAGGACTTCCCTGGTGGTGCAGTGGCTAAGACTTCATATTGCCAATGTAGGAAGCCTGGGGTTCAATCCCCTGTCAGGCAACTGGATCCCACATGCCACAGCTAAAGATCTTGAATGCTGCAACTAAGACCCAGAGCAGCCAAATAAATATTAAAAAAGAGAAAGAATTTGTTTTTGAATCAAATGCAATTTTAAAAGTTAGAGTTAATATTTTAAATGTTATTGCCTTTTCCTTTACAATTATGAAGTAAAGAATATAAATTTTATTGGGTTTTTTAAGATTTTTTTTTTTTTTTTGAGATGGACCATTTTAAAAGCCTTTATTGGATTTGTTATAATACTGTTTCTGTTTTTTGTGTTTTGGCTTTTTGGCCAAGAGACATGTAAGATCTTAGCTCCCTAAACAGGGATCAGACCTGCCCTGCCTTGGATTGGAAGGCAAAGTCTTAACCACTGAACCAACAGGGAAGTCCCAAGAATATAAATTTTAAATGAAAAAGTTTAGGCCAAATGAAATAATTTCAAGAAAATTGTACTTACTTTAAAATTTATGTCATTCAAAAAAGTGTATACTTTACATGGTGGATTGTTGAGTAAATGGAATAATTCTTTCTTAACCCACAGATGAGTTTGAATTCCCCACCTGTACCCAGAATGAATACATAGACTGAAGGATTGTAAACAGTGGTAATTATGGCCTGGGGCGAGCAGAGCAACAAGAGAACAGTCTCTTAAACTTTGCTCTTATGTAATCAGGGGTGGAAGTGGTTCATATGCTGTCACTGATGTGAGGCACAAACCTGGACAAATTATGAAAACTGGCTATCTCAGCTGATTCGAACAAACTGTGTACCTAAATAAATAAAAATCACAACAAAATTGATGGTGGTGGTTTTTTATTTGTATCCACTAGCCATGAAATTAAAAGATGTTTGCTCCTTGGAAGAAAAGCTATGACCAATCTAGACATCATATTAAAGAGCAGAGACATTACCTTGCTGACAAAGGTCCATCTAGTCAAAGCTATGGTTTTTCCAGTAGTCATGTATGGATGTGAGAGTTGGACTGAGAAGAAAGCTGAGTGCCAACGAATTGATGCTTTTGAACTGTGGTGTTGGAGAAGACTTGAGAGTCCCTTGGACTGCAAGGAGATCCAACCAGTCTATCCTAAAGGAGATCAATCCTGAATATTCATTGGAAGGACTGATGCTGAAGCTGAAGCTCCAATACTTTGGCCACCTGATGTGAATAACCGACTCATTGGAAAAACCCCTGATGCTGGGAAAGATTGAGAGCAGAAGGGGACGACAGAGGATGGGATGGTGATGGCATCGCCAACTCGATGGACGTGAGTTTGAGCAAGCTGCGGGAGTTGGTGATGGACAGAGAAGCCTGGCTTGCAGGTCCTGGGGTCGCAAAGGACACAACTGAGTGACTGAGCTGTACTGTAGACAGTATCAGATGGCTTTTTATTTGCATCCACTAGATGGTGAACATTGGACTCTGGCGAGTGAGAGAGGAAGATTCCTCCTCATTTTTCTGTAAAGCCTGATGATGAGAGTCACACCCCCTACCAGCAGGATCAACGGCGAGGCCGCTTTGAAGTTTCCTCTCTGCTTCCACAGCTGAGCAGGGAAGGGGGATGCCCCGCAGCCACACTTCAAAGCCACGCCAGCTGACTGTCCTGCTTCTGCACCCCCTTGCCTCTGGGAATCCACCAAGGGTCCACAACGGAGCTGTTTTCTCTGGAAGAAAAGCGGCATGGCTAATAAACAGCCCACTAACGCTGGTGTTCTCCTTTCCCTCATTTCTCTCTTTCACTGCATGAAAGTTGCGAGGTTAGCGCGTTGGGGCAGCTCCCCTGGGTGCACAGCTGGGCCAGCCCACTGCTCCAAGGGCACAATTGTTTGCTCTCAACCTTACACCGTTTCCGGTGGAGTTCTTGAGGATTCACCAGAAAGATGCAGAGTTTGTTGTAAGATTGCTGCGATGTTGGAAATATATTCACGTATTCAGTAACAGTAAGAGAGGAAATGGTATTAAAAGTAACTTCAGATATTAAGAATAAATGTGTCTTATTTAGACACTACTGTATATAAAATAACATGATATCACTTATATGTGAAATCTAAAAAAAGTTTTACAAGTGAACTTATTTACAAAACAAAAGACTCACAGATTTTGAAAGCAAACAGTTACCAAAGGAGAAACATCATGGGGGAAGGATAAATTAGGAGTTTGGGATTAACATATGGGTGCTGGAGAGCTGGAAATAAAAAGGACATTTGGCTTATATCCAACCTTATGCAAAATAGCAAGGCTCACAGAAGAGCGACTCGAGCTTAGTCTTAATCTTTTTCCCATGCGATTCCCTAATAAAGTCAGAGCCAGACAAAACTACAAGGCAAGAAGCACTCCCACCTGTCTTTTTGCCCGTCTTCAGCTTCTTTCCAGTCTGTACGGGTGAGGTTAAGTCTTGATTAAGGACTTAAGAGTGAGGATGAGGAGGTAACCCAAGAACTGTGGTGAGCCCTACATGGAAACTTCCAGCAACAGGTTGTCTTTCTCCTACCCTGGACCTGTCACCCACAAATGAACAAGCAGCCTGTAACACTGGAGTCTGCTGACCTTTATTTTATTTACATACAGTAAAAAGCTAAAGCTGTACAGCAGCCACACCCAAGGTAGGAAGATTATAAGTCAAAGGGGAAGCAAGTAACCGTCTGGGGTAATCGGGAGCTTCTGTGTCCCCAATGTGATACTGAAGGACCACTGTGCTATTCGTGTCTTTTATTTTTGATGTTTCTTATTCCAAAGTTAGTTTCTTCTCTTCCAAATCAAGAAGCAACAGAAGTCTCATTATTACGAAAGAGTGGCTCCATCCTGGGGATTTTCATGAAAGAAATATTTTGACAGATTTCAAACTAGCTGAAGAAAGCTGAGAATTTTAACTGCAACCAATGTTGATGTTGTTAAACTCAACTGCAAATCCCTTAGACCTCAGAAATCAGAAAAAAAAAAAGTCCCATGTGAAATATTTATGATATAACAAGTAAAGGTATTTTATTTATTTTGGGGGGAGGGATTATGTCTCTGAATAACATTTTATTTTGAGGTTTAAAAAACCAGGCACACTTAAGTTGACTACATGCCAGTATGGACTTCCCTGGTGGTTCAGACAGTAAAGAATCTACCTGCAATGCAGGAGACCTGGGTTCGATCCCTGGTTTGGGGAGATCCCCTGGAGGAGAGCGTGGCAACCTACTCTAGTATTCTTGCCTGGAGAATCCCCATGGACAGAGGAGCCTGGCGAGCTGCTGTCCATGGGATTGCAAAGAGTCAGACACGACTGAGCAACTAAGCACACAGCATGTGCTGATATAAATCTTATATCTGGAATGCTTTCTAGTAAATAGTAACTAGTCCAGAGTAAATGCTTGGTAGATAGTTGCTGAAATAATTAACTCACATCAATTTATAAAATTGATGTTTATTTTTTATATTTTAAAAAGAATTCTGCTTCTGGTAATGGAGGAATAATTGTGTCCAACTCTCTTACAGATAATGAGTTCAGAACAAAACAGTTTGAAAGAAGCCATAAACAGAGAAACAGGAAGAAGATAACCCTGGAAAGAAGGGACAGCAGTGGTTGAGATCTGTGTTTATATGGGTTTTTTGCCTGAAGGTATTTCTTAGTCCACCAGTTGAGAATAACTAGAACTTAAGCAGTGAAATTGATTTGACAAACAGGATAGAGTTCAGAACTTCTAAACTGAAAAGTGAGGAAGAACATCACAGAAAAAAAGTGAATTGCAGGAAAAAGTGAACCCCAGAAGGAGGAACCCCAAAATCTGCATATAAATCCTGCCAAGTCCTTGGCTGATCCCTGAATCTACATGAGAGACCCCAAGGAACCTGGCAGAAATCAAATAGCTGAAGGGACTAAGGGTGGTATTCAGCTGGTGCTTACCATTGGCCAGGTACAATTTGAATCTGGCCAAATTTAATCATCTGCTTGCACAAACCCAACACTTCTCAGAGGGAATTAACAGAATCTAGCGTCTCTAATACCATGTCATCCAAAATGCCCAACATATAATGAAAAAGTACAGGAATGAGAAGAGCATGAAAATGAGATCCACAGTCAGGAGAAGAAATGGGACAATATGGTCCATAGTCAAGAGAAAAAAATAGTCAAAGCAAACTGACTCCAAGATGACCTGGATGTTGAATTAGCAGACAAGAACTTCAAAGTAGCCATGACAAAGATGTTTAAATAAATAAAATACCTTCAAGTAAATGATAATCAAAAGGCTTTATCAGCAGCCAACCTGCTCAACAAGAAATACTAAAGAAAGTTTTTTTGGGAAAAAAAGAGAGAGAAGTGCTAGCACCTGGAAACTCATATCTAAGCAAATTCTAGGCATTATGAATAATCAGTTGGGGAAAGACATTGATAGAGCAAGTAGGGGCTCTTATCAAGAGGGAATGAAGAGTATGTAGAACACTTTGTACTGTTTTCATTTTTATATACGCTTGGAATTACTTTGTTATAGAAAAACATTTGTAAATCAACTTCTTGGTCAACCAGATTCTATTTTTTGTACCATATCAATCTTCACTGAAGTTGAAGCTCAAATACTTTGGCCACCTGATGTGAAGAATGGACTCCTTGGAAAAGACCCTGATGCTGGGAAAGATTGAAGGCAAGAGGAGAAGGGGATGACAGAGGATGAGATGGTTGGACGGCATCACCGACTCGATGGACGTGAGCTTGAGCAAGCTCCGGGAGTTGGTGATGGACAGGGAGGCCTGGTGTGCTGCAGTCCATGGGGTTGCAAAGAGTCAGACATGACTGAGCAACTGAACTGAATCATTGGCAAACTGAAAAGCAGGTGTCTGGACAACATTATGTTTATTTCTTCTCTACTTCTTCCCACAGTATCCAAAATCCTTCTGCTCTCTATCAAAATCTATTCCAAGAAAGAATCTAAAACACACTTCCACAAAAGTATAAATAACTGATAACAGTCAAAGTGTTACTTCTTACAGGGTGTTTGTTCTGCATTTTAACAGAAAGCCTCCAGTTGGAAAGCAGTGAAGTTTTCAGACATTACAGAGAGGTAATTCTTAGGGATAAAAGTATGTTTATGGCCTCTGAAATCATATTATGAAAGCAGTTAACTAAATACCTATTTATTTGGCTCCTGCATCCAATTCTGCCCTCTTCCATCATCGTCATGGGCTTTCCTGATAGCTCAGTTGGTAAAGAATCCTCCTGCAATGCACAAGACCCCGGTTTGATTCCTGGGTCGGGAAGATCTCCTGGAGAAGGGACAGGCTACCCACTTGAGTATTCTTGGGCTTCCCTGTTGGCTCAGCTGGTAAAGAATCCGCCTACAATGCAGGAGACCTGGGTTCGATCCCTGGGTTGAGAAGATCCCCTGGAGAAGGGAGAGGCTACCCATTCCAGTATTCTGGCCTGGAGAATTCCGTGGACTATAGAGTCCATGGGGTCGCAAACAGTCAGACATGACTGAGCAACTTTCACTTTCACCATCTTAGTTCCAACACAATCAGAATGTCACCTCTTCCTCCACCAAAATGATAAGATGCATTAGAACTCCTAAATAAAGAGAGTGATTCTACAGTTTCATTTCAAAATAGGGCATCTCAGTGAGGTAGGAATAGAGATGTGCTTTTGTTTACCATTTTACAAATGAAGAAAAGTGAACAGTGGAATTGCCTCTTCTAATCCTGAATGCATGCAAATGTGCTCAGTCGTGTCCAACTCTTGCGATCCCATGGACTGTAGCCTGCCAGGCTCCTCTGTCCAGGGGATTTTCCAAGCAAGAATAGTGGAGTGGATAGCCATGCCCTTCCCCAGGGGATCTTCCAACCCAGGGATCAAACCTGCATCTCTTTCATCTCCTGCCTTGGCAGGCAGGTTCTTTACCACTAGCACCTCCTGGGAAGCCCATATACATACATACATACATATGTGTATATATATGTATGTGTGTATATATATATATGCATATATATACACAATTATTCTTCAAAAAATTAGTAATTAAATTTTAGTTCATCATACCAATAAATATGGTGGCTTAGAAAATAAAAAAAAAGCAAACAATCCCAAAATGTTAGCATTAGTGTGTGTGTTACACCTTTGCCTTTCCAAATTCATATTTGTTAGGTAGGTAAAACAGGGAAAAAGAGTCCAAAATGGCAGTGGCTACAGACAAGGAAGGGAAAAGCCCGCGAAAAATGGAACAAAAGAAGGTCTGAGGACCGGAGTGAGGACCTCAGGTGAAACAAACAACACTCCTGGCTGGCCCAGTTTACATAGGACAGGCCCAGGGAGAGAGAAACATATAAATAGAGGAGCGAGAGCCAGCTCTCTCTCCCGCGCTGCGGCGCTCTTCTCCTTGTGTCTTTAGATCGATGTGCCCTCACGCCTCAAAGATGGATTTTCCTGCTATCTTCTAAACAAAATAGAGCTGTAACACTGATTTGTCTAAGAGCTATAACACGGTCCATTTGAGACCTGAGAGCTATAACACGGTCTATCCAAGACCTGAGAGCTGTGACTCGCCGAGGGGGCTTTAATGTCGCTTGTTGACCTGGGCAGAGACAAAACAGGTTAGACAATTGGCAGCACATGGAATAATCATAAGCGTCATCAATATAGCATAACAAGGACTTAGGGGCATTAGTCAATTTTAAAATCACATCGCCAGGGATGGCTCAAGTCTCTCCTTGCTCAGGGATCAGAAGATCTATAAAAAAATCAAAAAACATACACTCGCGTGACAATATTTTCATTCGTTTGAGATTTCTTAATTTCATTGTAGGGCTTCCCTAGTGGCTCAGTGGTAAAGAATCCACCTGCAGTGCAGGAGACTTGAGTTCAGTCCCTGGGTCGGGAAGATCCCTGGAGAGAAAAATAACAGCGCATTCCAGTATTCCTGCCTGAGAAATCTCATGGACAGAGGAGCCTGGCGAGCTACGGTCCATGGAGTCGCAAAGAGTCAGATATGACTAAACTATAACAACAAACTCATTTATACTTAATAATAAAGGCCAGCACATGCAAAGCTCTTTGAATTCCGAAGGGAAGGAAGCTGGCCTGGAGCTGCCAGGGGTTGCCGGGAAACCACAGATTCGCCAGCTGGTTTCAGACAGTCTTGAGTGGACCAATTCCATCTTTTTCTTGAAAGAGTAGTCACGGTGCAGGTGATTGCTTTTACAAATTAATTTCTCTGTGGTTACATTCAGATTTAGCAGATCACAACAGCATCACAATTTGAATTTACTTGTCACCATCTTCTACAGTTTATAATTCTTAAGCAAAATATAGTAGATCTAGAGTTTATCATACTAAGTGAAATAAGTCAGAGAGCAAAAGACAAATACATGATGTCATTTATTATGTGGAATCTTTAAAAAAATGATAAAAATGAACTTTATTTACAAAATGAACTTTTATTTACAAAACAAAAGCAAACTCACAAACTGAGAAAACAAACTTATGGTTAGATTACCAAAGGGAAAGTTTAGGGGAGAGGGATATATTGGAGTTTGGTATTAATATATATATACTATTATATGTAAAAGTGGGTCATCAAAAACGACCTGCTGTTTAGCACAGGGAAATCTGTGTGGGAAAACCTATATGGGAAAAGAATCTGAAAAAGAATGGATAAATGTGTATGTATGCCTGAATCATTTTGCTCTACACCTGAAATGAACACAACACTGTAAATCAATTCTACCCCCATATAAAATAAAAATTTAAAATATCTAGTGACATTACTGTCATACATCAGCAAAACCTCACTCATTACAGCACTATTGATTGGAAATGTCGACTTGAAAAATGCACAACATGAAAGTTTCACGTCACTTTTATTGGGGGCAAAATGAGGACTGTAGCCCAGGAGACAGCACCGCACACAGCTCTGAGAAACTGCTCCAAGGAGGCAGTGGGGAAGGTCAGTATGTGATTTTGGGGAAGGGAGAGTACATGCAATCAAGCACATATTTTTGCAGAAGGTTTCTGCTCATCACAAGGAGCAGTCGTCACCATAAAGGGTGTTAGTGCTTTTTTGGATATGAGGCGATACAAGAGTTGGGCTCATAAAATCAGCTCCTGAAAATATTCCACTGAAGACCTGCCCTACCAGTTTTCCTAAAGTACAGAGTGCCTCATCCCTGCTCTCCTCCCTGAACTCCTTTCAGGGGGTGTCAAAGGGCAGCAGTTGCAGCTCGTGATCTATTCCTTGTAGAGGTGGGTGGCAAGGGCCCGTGACAAGTGCCAGTTTGTCGTTGACAGAAACCAATCGAACTGTGTCAACAGTCCGGACCGCGGGAGGGGACAATGGCCTGGCTGATTACAGACAAACTTCAGGCAGCTGTGTCGAGCTGTCAAGGCTTTACTAGCAAATCTTTTCGAGAAAAGAATTCCTCCTTTTCTTCCTTGAGACTTTTGACCATCAGCATTAATGTTCTTTATTCATGTTTGAGTCCTGCGATATTTTCTGCAGAAGATTGGGGACTGAGTTTTAAAAACCTCAGTTCCAAGGACAGATTTTCATTCATCTACCAATGATAAATAAATCAAAGTAGCTGGAGAAGTGGTTACTTACTCAAAATTGGCTTATCTGGTTGCACGCTAGCTTTACTTAATGTTCTGGATATTTTTGGCTACTTCTAATGTGTCTTGTTAGCCCTAGGCCTGTTGCCATGGTGAAATAGAATTAATAACAACGCTTAGTTATGCTAACTTAATACTTGTAAAATATATGCTTTGTTTATTAAAAAAAAGACCTTGGCAAGTCAAGTATGCTTCAAAAGAGTTGTAAAATTTTTGGAAACACTGGTCCTTAATTATAGCTGTGGAGAAATTTGAACTGAACGTATTAACCAGACACTTAGTGTTCTGTTACTGATAGCTCTGACTGAAGATGACGTTTGCTTTCTCAAGCTGTTTGAGAGTAAATTTTAAATTTAGCTTGAAACAATTCTGAATAGAGGGAAGTCTCTTCATGGTCCAAACAACCCATTTCCTTTTGAACTCTATTATAACTTCTGATTTTTGGCCAATCAGAAGGATCTAATTCATCTTTCTCCTAAGAAGTTAAAATATAATTTGAATTTGACTTAGTTTGTATCAAGTCATGTTTAATGCAATCAAAGACAAGTCTTGACTGCTATATGTTTTGGGACAATTTGGAAAGCATCAACTGAGAGAGAAAATGAACTAGGTAATGGTTTAGTTAACAGAACACAGAATTTGAAACCCAAGCTTCAGCCTGTTTCAATCTGTGCAGTTTCTATTTGAATATGAGTGTAGCTTACTAACCTCACCAGGTCTCAATTTGTTCATCTGTTAAATGGAAATAAGACTGCCTTTACCCTAGGGATGTTCACATCCTAAATGACATACCACCTGAGCCCCTTGGAAGGCAATGAAATAATCCTTGGTAATGCTGTTCAATATTCTTTTACTGTGTAACCGATTTCTATATTTAAGAGCTTGGAAGAGAAAATCAGACATGCATGGAGTTCTTAATGCCTCCAGGCCACAAAAGCGTGTATTTTCAGCTTTCTCTGCAGTCCCAGGAAAGGCAGCCAGCTCAGGAAAACTTACAATGTACAGGAATCAAGTCATCAAACAAAACTGCCATGTGTGAACACATGGCTAGATGTCTCACACTTTGACGACACCCCAAACCCTTCAGGGGACTTCCTTGGCAGTCCAGTGGTTAAGACTTTGCTTTTCAGTGCAGAGGTTGTCAATTTGATCTCTAGTTGGGAACTAAGATCCCACATATTTTGCAGCCAAAAAAATCAAAACATAAAGCAGAAGCAATTATTATAACAAATTCTATAAAGACTTTAAACAAATGGTTTGCATCAAAAAAGTCTTTTAAAAGAAACCAAAACCTTCAGTCTTCTGTGTCATCCTTCAGGTAATAACAATATCCATTTTTTTCCAGATAGAAATATGGGCCCATAGAAATTAGGGAAAGTCTCAATGTTAAAAACCAGAATTATATTATCTCTTGAGAGCGTTGCCATTCTGTGCTTCAATGATCCTCATGGTAGAAATGGAATGGTCTGTGGAATGGTCTGTTTTCCAGTGGAAAACAGCGCAGATATTATTGCTGGGGAGTAAATTAGCATGCCTGATTTATCAGCCTTATTCATGTCTCTTGGACATCAGAGAAAAGTCAAGCAAATAGCAGCAAAATTTCCTTACAGTATTTTTAGAGTAGCATTCCCAAGTACTAAAATATAGAGGATTCTTTTTTTTCTTTGTGTTCATTCAATTACCCCATAGCTTATAAATCACACGACTGTTTTGTACACTTTGTACCAGACAAGTCTGGGCACGCAAAGCCTGTAGCCAGTTCACAAAAGCCACTTAACATATTTGTTTGTCATTTAAGTTATGACTTTGAAAACAAAAGAAGACAGGGCCTTTCACAGTGACAGACAGGCTTACATAAATTGCTGCACAAACTAAATTCAAAATAACTCCAGTTCACATGGAAAACGTTATTCCTTCATTGCCACTCTGTCATAACACTCTGATAATTTAAAAAATATCCGTAACCAATAAGTATGACGCAAAGGTTTCCATACCTCTTCTCCTGTGTATCCTTTTGGTAAGGCAAAGAAACTGCAGGCCCCAGGGCTTTCTACTAATATTAAGGATGGGCTGAATTCTTCTTTTTGCTTCAAAGCCTTTATTTTGTTGCTGTTCAGTTGCCAAGTCATGTCTGACTCTTTGCAAACCCATGGACTGCACCATACCAGGCTTCCCTGTCCCTCACCATCTGCCAGGGTTTGCCCAAGTTCATGTCCATTGAATTGGTGATGCCATCCAACCATCTCATCCTCTGTCACCCTCTTCTCCTTCTGCCTTCAATCTTTCCCAGCATCAGGGTTTTGTTTTTTTTTTTTTTTTCCAGTGAGTCTGTTGTTCACACAAGGTGGCCAAAGTATTGGAGCTTCAGCTTCAGCATCAGTCCTTCCAATGAGTATTCAGGGTTGATTTCCTTCAAGATTAACTGGTTGGATCTCCTTGCAGTCCAAGGGTCTTCTCTAGCACCACAGTTCAAAAGCATCAATTCTTCAGCGCTCTACCTTCTTTATGGTCCAGCTTTTGCATCCGTACATGACTACTGAAAAGACCATAGCCTTGACTAGATGGATCTTTGTCAGCAAAGTGATGTCTTTGCTTTTTAACACACTGTCTTGGTTTGCCATAGCTTTCTTGCCAGGAAGCAATCATCTTCTAATTTCTTGAAATGTAGATCTGGAAAAGAGCTAAGAGGCACAGGGTTAGGAGCACATGCAGGCTGTGGGGTTTGTTCATCTGCTTCTTTCTATCATATCCTTCTGCTACAGTTTCAGTTCAGTTACTCAAGAATATTACAGTTTTTTGAAAAGAAGACTCCTGCAGCACAGGTACCATCAGTGACTGAGTGAACACAAGGTCAGTAGGTGTGTATGGTAGGCAGGCATCCCAGGGGCTGGTGGTGTGAGCTGTGGTCTCAGAAAGACCTGTTTTCCATCTCAGCTCTTTTTCTTACCTATAGCGCTCTGTACCTTCATCTCTAAAATAGAGATAATAACTCCCACCTCAAAGAACTGTTTTCAGGGTTAAATGCAATTCCCAGTAGTAGTTCTGACAATATATATTCCATAAGAATTGTTGTATACTCACTTTGAGCCAGCCTATATATTTTATGCTAAAAACAAAGCATTGCTAGAATGCTAGAATGAATCAAGGAAAAAGACTGTTCTCAAGAGGGAAATGG
Source organism: Oryx dammah (assembly GCF_014754425.2). Lineage (NCBI taxonomy): Eukaryota > Metazoa > Chordata > Mammalia > Artiodactyla > Bovidae > Oryx > Oryx dammah. The sequence continues at coordinate 36,029,735 of NW_024070191.1, forward strand.
TTGTGTGATATAATTTTAAAAATAGTGAAGTTTCTTACTTTCTATAACATACAGCAACAGAACACTTGTAGATCGTGGTAAACCTGTTTAACAACAAATAAGAACGATTTAGAATTATCATAGCAGGAGATCCTGGAAAGGGATGTTAGAGATCCTTGATTTCAATTCTAGTTTTATCCCTTGAGCAAATGTCTTTAGCTTTGATCTTTGGCTTCCTTGTTTGTTAAATAAACTCCTGGAAGGGGTGTAGTGAGGATAAGATTTTAAAACCAAATATGTCTGTCCATCTGTCTAGGATAATATATTAAAGATATATTCATGTCCATCTACCTATAGAGAGAGCACACAATAAACTATAGAGAGTAGTGATTAATATGTTGATAATTTTTTTACTGCAAGTATGATTTTTAAATTATTTTAAGTGCTAAAATCTGATCTATGTAAATACATTTTGCAAAATTATTTGCATAATTGCCTACAATCCTTTTGTCATTTGTATAATTAAAGCTTAACGTAAGGGGAGTTGTGATTGTGATGGCCACATGGGGTGGAGGGCAAGTTCTATTTCCTGACCTGAGTTGTAATAACAAGGGCATGTCTGCCTTATAATTACTAATTAAGCTATATATTTGTTTTGTGTGGGTTTGGGTCTGTATTGTATTATCCAATAAAATTTCTTTAAATAAAAACTCACTCAGTACAATAGCCAAGACATGGTAGCAGCCTAAGGGTCCATCAACAGAAGAATAGGTAAAGATGTGGCAAATAGATATAGACATATATTCAATGATGAACTAAGGCCATTTGCAGCAACATAGGTGGGCATAAAGATTATTATACTAAGTGAAGTAAGTCAGACAGAGAAAGACAAATAGCATATGGCATTGTTTATTTGTGGAATCTTGCCTGGAAAATCCCATGGACAGAGGAGCCTGGTAGGCTTCAGTCCATGGGGTCACTGAGGGTCGGACACAACTGAGCGACTTCACTTTCACTTTTCACTTTCATGCATTGGAGAAGGAAATGGCAACCCACTCCAGTGTTCTTGCCTGGAGAATCCCAGGGACGGGGGAGCCTGGTGGGCTGCCGTCTATGGGGTCGCACAGAGTCGAACACGACTGAAGTGACTTAGCAGCAGCAGCAAAAAGATGACAGAAATAAATATATTTACAAAACAGAAACATATTCACAGGCATAGAAAACAATCTTCTGTTACCAAAGGGGAGAGAGGGAGAGCTAAATTAGGCGTTTGAGATTAACAGATACACAGCTGTACACAAAATGGACAAAAGCACATGCTATGTATGACAGGGAACTATAGTCAGTATCTTGTAACAGCCTATAATGGAAAAGAATATGAAAAAGAATATCCATATATATGCGTTGCTGTTTAGTTGCTAAGTCGTGTCCGACTCTTTTGTAACCCCATGGACTGTAGCCTGCCAGGCTCCTCTGTCCATGGGATTCTCCAGCCAAGAGTACTGGAGCGGCTTGCCATTTTCTACTCCAGGGGATCTTCCTGACCCAGGGATCAAACTTGTATCCTTGTCTCCTGCTTTGGCAGGAGGATTCTTTACCACTGAGCCACTCTACGTATATATGCATGTGTATATGTATATAAATTACTTTGCTGAACCTGAACACAACACAACCCTGAAACCAACATAACATTGTAAATCAATATAGTGCAACTAAAAAAATTTTTTTAAGGAATTCCCTGGCTGTCCAGTGGTTAGGACTCCATGCTCTTACTACTGAGGGTCCAGATTCAATCCCTGACTGGGGAACTAGGATCCCACAAACTGCACCAGGCAAAGAAAAAAGTTTCTAATACTCAATTCAGGTATTATATGAACTATGACAAAGGTAAAATCTTAGAACTGGTTTAGCTTTTATTTCTGTCCTAAAAACGTAAAATAAATGAGGGATCTTGACTTCTGCCGTTCTATTGGGTCCTTCCACCAATACCCCAAACTGCTATCTGATTTTTCCTCTTTCATGTGGAAAACTCTGGATGCCAAGAACTGTGGATATAAAGTGAATTCGTGTCATCCTAGACAGTAACGGAGTTTACATAATCAATGTTGTTAAGTGTGAACTGTTAGTCGCTCAGTTATAACCAACTCTTTGCGACCCTGTGGACTGTAGCCTGCCAGGCTCCTCAGTCCATGGAATTCTTCAGGCAAGAATACTTGAGTGTGTAACCATCCCCTTCTCCAGGGGATCTTCCCCACCCAGGGATCGAGCCCAGGTCTCCTGCATTGCAGGCAGATTCTTTACTATCTGAGCCACCAGGGAGGCCCTCTAATGTTGTTAATTCAGAAAGATTAATCAAGTTGTAATGAGGCCTGTGACTTCAGTTGCAGTAAGCATGGTGGTGCCCAGCTGAAGAATAAAAAGAAAAGCACAGTTAAAAAGAGATCTGTTGATGACTAAGTTAAAGGTGAGTTGACTTTTGTATGTCTTATGCTTAGTCACTTCAGTCGTGTCCGACTCTCTGTGACCCCATGGACCACGGCCCACCAGGCTCCTCCATCCACAGGATTCTCCATGTCTAGTAAAAGAATAAAATGTTGCCTTAGCCATAATATTGCGTAAGTTACTATGACCTCTAATGAAAACATGAAAGTTGCAATTGTTCTGTTACTGAGTAGAAAACAGGTAACTAGGTATCTCTGGGACATTTACTGGCGAGGTGTCAAGTTAAAGGAATAGGGAGGTAGCTTATGACCAAAGCTTCATGAGGCATCAGAAGCAGAAAATCTGGCGAGAACCAAGAAAACCTGGTCTCCCTCCCCTGGCCCCCTGGACTCTAGCTGTCTCCTGTGCAGACCACCTCCCTCTCCTTAATGAGCAGCTCACATGCCCCCTGAAGGGCTGCCCTACTTCCAGGTCTCACGGGACCATCCTCTGATGCTCCAATTCCAGATAACTGTGGGCAAAATAGACCACAGAAGCGGAAGGTCCTCTGCTAAGGAGTTGTAGAGCCGAGAGGAAATGACTTCCTTTAATTCCGCACAGATAACATCTATTTCTGTTTTATTGACTATGCCAAAGCCTTTGACTGTGTGGATCACAATAAACTGTGGACAATTCTGAAAGAGATGGGAATACCAGACCACCTGACCTGCCTCTTGAGAAACCTATATGCAGGTCAGGAAGCAACAGTTAGAACTGGACATGGAACAACAGACTGGTTCCAAACAGGAAAAGGAGTACATCAAGGCTGCATATTGTCACCCTGCTTATTTAACTTTTATGCAGAGTACTTCATGAGAAATGCTGGGCTGGAGGAAGCACAAGCTGGAATCAAGATTGCCTGGAGAAATATCAATAACCTCAGATATGCAGATGACACCACCCTTAGGGCAGAAAGTGAAGAGGAACTAAAAAGCCTCTTGATGAAAGTGGAAGAAGAGAGTGAAAAAGTTGGCTTGAAGCTCAACATTCAGAAAACGAAGATCATGGCATCTGGTCCCATCACATCATGGCAAATAGATGGGGAAACAGTGGAAACAGTGTCAGACTTTATTTTTTGGGGCTCCAAAATCACTGCAGATGGTGACTGCAGCCATGAAATTAAAAGACGCTTACTCCTTGGAAGAAAAGTTATGACCAACCTAGATAGCATATTCAAAAGCAGAGACATTACTTTGCCAACTAAGGTCTGTCTAGTCAAGGCTATAGTTTTTCCAGTGGTCATGAATGGATGTGAGAGTTGGACTCTAAAGAAAGCTGAGCGCCAAAGAACTGATGCTTTTGAACTGTGGTGTTGGAGACGACCCTTGAGAGTCCCTTGGACTGCAAGGAGATCCACCAGTCCATCCTAAAGGAGACCAGTCCTGGGTGTTCATTGGAACGCTGTTCACTGATACTGTTTCTACTGATGCTGAGGCTGAAACTCCAGTGCTTTGGCCACCTCATGCAAAGAGTTGACTCATTGGATAAGACCCTGATGCTGGGAGGGATTGGGGGAAGGAGGAGAAGGGGACGACAGAGGATGAGATGGCTGGATGCCATCACCAACTTGATGGACATGAGTTTGAGTAAACTCTGGGAGTTGGTGATGGACAGGGAGGCCTGGTGTACTGTGATTCATGGGGTCAAAAAGAGTCGGACACGACTGAGCGACCGAACTGAATTGAACTGAACTGAACCGAACTGAACCACACGACCACTAACACAGGTCTTCTATTCATTCCACCAACACGGAACTACCATGAGTCAGAATGCGCTGGGGATTCAGAGATAAATAACGCTCAGTCCTTATGCTTGAGGAGGTCAGACTTCAGACAGCAAAACAGACCATCGAAAGACATTCTTAAAAGAGGATAAAACAAAAGAATTATAAAGTCTTTCAAGACCTTAGAGGAGGTGATGACTAATTTCACATTGGAGACTGTGGTAGAATAATTGTGAAGAATGAGTATTAAAACTCACAAACACACTCCAGCAAAAGATATGGGAATTAACGTTCAACACAACTGGGAATATCTCTTCAAGGAAGGACAATGTGGATTAAATCTTGACGGATCCAAGAGGCGAGCTTTGAGGTATCTTAAACTGACAACAAGGATCTAAGGCAAATCAGGGGGAAAATGAGGGGTGCTCCCAGTGAAGATGATAAAGCTTCTGAGCAAGCAATGATCAGACAAGAAAACCAAAAGCATCAGGCCTCACTGGTCTACACACAGTTTAGAACCAGTTGGACCAGCAAGATCAGCAAGCTGGGTAGTGCCAAGTGGGGGCAGGGCTGTGGGGCTGTGGGCTCTGGTGCGGGCAGCCATCCTTGAGAGAACTCAGCTTGGCTTATCAAGTCTGATTAATTCTCTGCACTCAGAGCTGGGGGAGGGGCCAAAGCGAAGAGATCAGCTCAGAAGGCATTCGTATGTTTGACTTTGATTCTTCTATCTGGCTGTGCCTTCAACGCAGGGCACAGGATTTCTCTAGTTGTGGTGAGCGGGGGCTAGCCTCCTCACAGTGCCCGGGCTGTTCATCGCACTGAGTGGCTTCTCTCGTTGCTGATCACAGGCTCTAGGGCGGGCGGGCTTGCGTAGTTGCGGCCAGTGGGTCCTAGAGCACAAGCTCCGTAGTTGCGCCTCTGGGCCCTATAGCACAGGCCCAGCAGTTGTGGCACATGGGCTTAGCTGCTCCTCAGCAGGTGGGATCATCCCAGACCAGGGATCAAACCCGTGTCTCCTGCATCGGGAGGTGGATTGTTATTCACTGTACCACCAGAGACGGCCACGGCTTTGATTCTAAAGACAACAGAGAAAATAAATAAATAAATAAATAAAGACAACAGAGAACCAAGCAAAGATTCCAAGCAGGCCAGTGACATGGCCGGAACAAAAGTGATGGCGTGTGGGGTTAAAGCCAGAATTGGGGAATGCCTGCTTCAGCAGCATATGTACTGAACAATATAGAGATTAGCATGACCCCGGGGCAAGGATGACACGCAAATTCGTAAAGCGTTCTCTATGTTTGATGAAAGTTAGTCACTTAGTCGTGTCTGACTCTGTGACGCCGTGGACTGTTAGCCCAGCAGGCTCCTCTGTCCATGGAATCCTCCAGGCAAGAATTCTGGAGTGGGTTGCATTTTACATACAGCTGACTCTCCCTGCTGTATAGTAGAAACTAACACAACGCTGTAAAGCAACAATACTCCGATAAAATTTTTAAAAAAGAATTCCAGCTCCAGCCGCAGCTGCTAAAAAAAAATAAATATAAAGGGCTCCCCTGGTGGCTCAGGTAAAGAATCAGCCTGCCAGGGCAAGGGGCACGGGTTTGCTCCCTGGGCCGGGAAGATCCCACGTGCCACAGAGCATCTAAGCCTGTGCGCCACCACTATGAGGGCCTGTGCTCTAGAGTGGGGAGACATAGCTACTGAGCCCAGGGGCCCCAATTTCTGCAGCCATGCACCCTAGAGCTTCGGGTCCACAAGAGAAACCACTGCATTGAGAAGCTCGTGGACCACAGCTAGAGAGTAGCCCCCGCTCGCTGCACCTGGAGAAAAGCCTGAAGAGCAATGAAGACCCAGCACAGTGCCCCACGCCCCAAAAAGAATATATATATATATATACATACATACACAAGGGCTTCCCTTGTGGCTCAGCTGGTGAAAAATCCACCTGCAATGAGGAAGACCTGGGTTGGGAAGATCCCCTGGAGACGGTAAAGGCTACCCACAGCCCAGAATAAATTTTAAAAATATATATCAGTTCAGTTCAGTCGCTCAGTCATGTCCGACTCTTTGTTACCCCATGAATCGCAGCACGCCAGGCCTCCCTGTCCATCACCATCTCCCGGAGTTCACTCAGGCTCACGTCCATCAAGTCCGTGATGCCATCCAGCCATCTTATCCTCGGTCGTCCTCTTCTCCTCCTGCCCCCAATCCCTCCCAGCATCAGAGTCTTTTCCAATGAGTCAACTCTTCTCATGAGGTGGCCAAAGTACTGGAGCTTCAGCTTCAGCATCAGTCCTTCCAAAGAAATCCCAGGGTTGATCTCCTTCAGAATGGACTGGTTGGATCTCCTTGCAGTCCAAGGGACTCTCAAGAGTCTTCTCCAACACCACAGTTCAAAAGCATCAATTCTTCGGCACTCAGCCTTCTTCACAGTCCAACTCTCACATCCATACATGACCACGGGAAAAACCATAGCCTTGACTAGACGGACCTTAGTTGGCAAAGTAATGTCTCTGCTTTTGAATATACTATCTAGGTTGGTCATAACTTTTCTTCCAAGGAGTAAGCGTCTTTTAATTTTATGGCTGCAGTCACCATCTGCAGTGATTTTGGAGCACAAAAAAATAAAGTCTGACACTGTTTCCACTGTTTCCCCATCTATTTCCCATGAAGTGATGGGACCAGATGCCATGATCTTCGTTTTCTGAATGTTGAGCTTCAAGCCAACTTTTTCACTCTCCTCTTTCACTTTCATCAAGAGGCTTTTTAGCTCCTCTTCACTTTCTGCCATAAGGGTGGTGTCATCTGCATATCTGAGCTTATTGATATTTCTCCTGGCAACCTTGATTCCAGCTTGTGTTTCTTCCAGTCCAGCATTTCTCATGATGTACTCTGCATATAAGTTAAATAAGTAGGGTGACAATATACAGCCTTGACATACTCCTTTTCCTATTTGGAACCAGTCTGTTGTTCCATGTCCAGTTCTAACTGTTGCTTCCTGATCTGCATATAGGTTTCTCAAGAGGCAGGTCAGGTGATCTGGTATTCCCATCTCTTTCAGAATTGTCCACAGTTTATTGTGATCCACACAGTCAAAGGCTTTGGCGTAGTCAATAAAGCAGAAATAGATGTTTCTCCAGAACTCTCTTGCTTTTTTGATGATCCAGCGGATGTTGGCAATTTGATCTCTGATTCCTCTGCCTTTTCTAAATCCAGCTTGAACATCAGGGAGTTCACAGTTCATGTATTGCTGAAGCCTGGCTTGGAGAATTTTGAGGATTACTTTACTAGCATGTGAGATGAGTGCAATTGTGCGGTAGTTTGAGCATTCTTTGGCATTGCCTTTCTTTGGGATTGGAATGAAAACTGACCTTTTCCAGTCTGTGGCCACTGCTGAGTTTTCCAAATTTGCTGGCATGTTGAGTGCAGCACTTTCACAGCATCATCTTTCAGGATTTGAAACAGCTCAACTGGAATTCCATCACGTCCACTAGCTTTGTTTGTAGTGATGCTTTCTAAGGCCCACTTGACTTCACATTCCAAGATGTCTGGCTCTAGATGAGTGATCACATCATCATGATTATCTGGGTCATGAAGCTCTTTTTTGTACAGTTCTTCCATGTATAATTTTAAAAAATGAGCAGAGGGGGAAATGGCAGCTTAGACAATGAGTCAGTCTACATTAGAAACTAATATAATATTATAAAGCAACTATACTCCAGTAAAAATTTAGAATAAAATAAAATTTCAGGAGCTCTGGCTATAAATTTGACTCCTGCAATGTCAAAGGAAAAATGAGTTAGGGGCATGGGTCTAGAAAATGACATACAGTGAACAAAACAGACTGCAAGAGAGCACACAGACCCAAGCTGCCACGAACTAAGAACCCAAAAGCACACTGACTAGAGATCGGGAGCGAACCTGGGATTGAGTCTGTCATATTGAACTTTCAGAGGTTTCTCTGTCCCACGCAGCAGCTTGTTTATGATGTTTTTATTGTACAAAATATTGTTTAGAGTTCTGTAGCCTAAGTTAAAAGCATTACTTAAGAGGAAGAAAATACTACACAGAGAGGTAAGAACAGAGTCATTATCCTCTGATCCTGTCTGGAAGGTGAGGTAGTTTCAGACAGTTACTTTTTATATGACTCTTGTGAAAATATAGAGCCTAGTTATATATCAATTACTCTTTAACTGCTCTGAATTTATGGGATTATGGGTGACTTTTTAAAAAAAAGTTTCATATTTTTATGTTTTCAACAAGGAGGTCATACCTCCTTCATCTACCATTTTCCAAATTGGACTCTGATTTTAATATAGATGCGTGTGGGATTTGTTTTACGTAGAAGTGCAGTAGAATCATAACCCTGAAGCTGAAGGTAGTTCCTCTTGGGGAATGAGCTGAGCAGTCCAGCTGGTCCCTGGGCTCACTGTGGCCTCAGCTGTGGGCAAAGCAACCTAGGCCCCAGGGCGCGTGGGGAAGTCAAGCCTGGCAACCAGCAGGTTCCTGCAGCCATGAGACCCGCCGAGTCCATGCCGTTCACCAGTCCAACCAGTAGACAGTCAGAAGAGGCTGGTTAGCTTCTCTTGTGTGTGTGGGCAGCGAGTTAATTGCCTCTGCTCTTAGAAACTGCTCCTTTTGGCTTCTGCAGCCTGAATATGAATTAGCACCCTTTCTTCTCCTGTGCATCTACCCATCTCAGGGCGACGCCAATGCCAAGGATACACAAAGTCCTTTTTCTTCTTTGCCTCTGTTTCCTGACTTTGCTCTCTCCTTCTGCCTCTCTCTCTGCTTTTGCTCAGCCCCGGTCTGCTGTCTTTTCTTTTTGTACCCTGTGTCTAGGCTTGCTGGCTGATTTCCTCTTTAATCTATGAGAAGGCTGCATTGACAACATCTAGACAAATGGGCCCTCGGGTAGAAGGTCTGGGTGGTCTTCTCCAATGGGACTGTGCAGAAAGCAGGCTGGAGGGTTTAAGCCACTTTGACAGTGATATATTCCAGGACCAAAGAGCCATGTAAACATAGTTACCTGCCGGAAAGTTTTTTTAAAAAGTAAGTACTTAGGATGCCAGCAAGCTCTTTAATCTATTGAAAATATCACCCAACAATGGTATTGAAAATATCATTTCAGTTTTCGATACCATTCAATGCCAAAATGGTATTGAAAAGAGAATATTCAATTTTATTGAAAATCACCCTACTAGCAATGGTATTCAGCTGCACCAGGGATTATGACATGTCAGGCCCAATTTCCTCACTGGTTTTAACATAAGCACCTTTAAAGAACTGCTTTGTACTTTTTGGCCATGATGATATGATTTACTATATTAAAATAGTAAATGAATAATGAATAATTGACATTATTTATTCATTAGTATCTCCTTAGTGCAATAGGTGAGCTCCCCAAAAGTAGTATATGAACCAAATTAAGAATATAATTTAAAATGACTAAGCTCTGGGATGAAATGCTATTGTTAACTGCTGGAGAAATAATCTTTTTGAAAATGAGATTGCAGCATTAGAGTGTGGGAAAGTGATAGAATTTGGAGGAATAAAAGCTGGGCTTCAGTTCCGATTCTGCAGAGTGTGAGCTGTACAATACCCAAGTGCTCTCAGCCTCGGTTTTCCTCTGTAAAACAAGGATTATCTCAGAACGTGATTGCACTCGGAAAATTACAAAGGACTATCCAGGTGTGAGCTGGTGCTATGATTATCGCAGAGACTTTTAATACACACGATCCTGCGTGATCCTCCTGTGTCCGGTGGTGGAGACAGCTGATTTTGTTATACTTCTCTGTACAGATGAGATACTTAGCTGTGTGTGTGCTCTGTCGCTCAGTCCTGTCTGACTCTTTGCAACTCCATGGACTATAGCCCACCAGGCTCCTCTCATCAGGGGATTTCCCAGGCAAGAATACTGGAGTGGGTTGCCATTTCTTTCTACAGGAGATCTTCCTGACCCGGGAATCCAACCCAGGTCTCTTGAGTCTCTTGAATTGCAGGTAAACTCTTTATTGCTTGAGTCGTCGGAAGAGATGCAATTACATGAACCTGGATATAACACTTAACCTCACTAAATGGGTCTAATCTAACTAAATGGGTCTCCATTTAGTCAACTATTAAAGATAATAATATTTAATTTGTAGGGTGGGTAGACGAAATACAATGATATCTTATACAAGGTACATAAAAAGCATTCATTAAGGAAAATACCAGTGCCGAATTCAGGCCTACGAAGGTGTGGGAGAGAAGAAATCCAATGTGACTAAAGTGGCCTGTGGAAGGCAGTGTTTCTATCTGCCCTGCTGTCCTGCGGGGCCGCTTGGTGACCAGGAGGAGAACATTCCCATCTTCCGTGAATTTCTTCCACCCATAGTCACAGTAGCTATTGAAGCTGCCTGCAACTCAGAATATCCTTCCCACTTCTTCCTGAAAAGCAATAATGGAATTCTTTCTTTCTTTCTTTTCAATTGATTTACAACGTTGTGTTAATGTCTGCTATATAGCAAAGCAATTCAGTTATATACAAACATGCATTTTTTTTTTTAAAATATTCTTTTCCATCATGGTTTCTCACACGATATTGGATACAGTTCCCTGTGCTTTACAGCAGGACCTTGTTGTTTATCTGTGTTATATGTAGCAGTTTCTTTCTGCTAATTCCAAACTCCTAGTTTATCCCTCCTGACCCCTTTCACTTTGGGTAACCATTCGTTTATTTTCTATATCTGTGAGTCTGTTTCTGTTTTGTAAATAAGTTCGTTTGTATTTCTTTTTTTTAGATTCCACATAGAAGTGATATCATGATATATGTCTTTGTCTGGCTTACTTGCTTAGTATGATCATCTCCAGGTTCAGGTGATGTGGTTTTCTCTTCTTTTTGAGTACAATTGCTTTACCATGTTGGGTTAGTTTCTGCTGTACAGTGTGAATCGGCCATGTGCACATATATAGCCCCTCTCTCTTGAGCCTCCCTCCCACGCCTGTCCCACCCGTCTAGGGCATCACAGACAGCTAGCTGAGCTCCCTGGGTCATACAGCAGCTTCCCACTGGCTGTCTATTTCACGAATGATAGTGCATCATCCCTCAAATGGACAGAGTGAGGCCATATGGTCTAAATACTGATAAAAGACGTCTTATAATTCTCTCAAAAAGAAATCAAATGAGACTTATAGAAATGCATCGCAACAAAGTTTATAGCAGCAGCATGCTGAAGATGTTGACGGGAACTCCACCAACCAGAAGAAACTCTCAAAAACTGAGCAGAATATGAAAAGACATGGTCACGACAAAACAGAAAAGTCGTAAAGTATAAATAGAGGAAGATGAAATGGGTCTGTGATGAGCTAAAAAGGGAAACCAAAACCAAAACAGCAAAATCTAATCTATGGACCAGAATTGTGTAGAGAATCGAATAGGGAATGTGAAGGAAGCACGTGGTGGACGGACCACATTAATGGCCCTGAGTGATAGTCTGCCCCCACCGCCCGTGCACGCCCTTTACTCTATAGCTCTGGAGTCCCTTCCTCTCTGGCTTTGGGCTCTGCTGTCTGACTTAACAAACAGACAGCAACAAACTTGACTCGTATAGAGGCTTCCCAAGTGCTCAAGCCCTTAGGCTGCCCACCTTCTCTCCCGTCTGCCTTGAGCCCGTGCCTAGGCTAGCCTTGTGGAAGCTGAGTGACCACATGGGGCAGCGTCAAGTCATTCCAGCTATAGATAGCCTCGCAGCCAAAGGCTGTCATCCCTCCCACTGGCCACAGGCGAAGGAAGCCAAGCTGAGCTATTAGCTGAGTCCAGCTCAGATGGGCAGAGCCACTCCGCTGACCTGTAAGTAATACACGGTTATTGTTTAAGTCATCTTGTTTGGGGTGGTTTGTCATAGAGCAGTAGTTAACTGATAACACAGGCTTGAGAAAGTATCCTAGAATTTAGGGGAAATAGCAGAGAAACACAAAGAAGGTGCATTTAGAGGACAAGGACATCCAACACATGGGTAGCTGATATTCCTACAGAAAGCATCAGAAAAAATCAAGCAGAAGGAATTATCAAAAGCAAATTAAAAAAAAAATTTTCCCTAGGTGAAGAAATCTTATGTAGTCAAAAGTATTCATCAAGTTTAAGACAAAATTTATTTTAAAGGCTTATACCAAGGTATCATCAGGCACATTCTGAATTAACACATATTTTCTTCTGTAGTCTATTAATATGGTAAATTACACTGATTGATTTTCAAGTATTAAAATATCTTTGCATTCCTGGGATGAGCCCCACTTGGTTGTGATGTATTATTATTTTTATATATTTCTGGGCTCAATTTGCTAACATTTTGCTGGGAGTTTTTGTTTTATATGTTCCTAAGAGATATGGGTCTGTAGTTTTCTTGTAATATCTTTGTCTACTTTTAATCTTAGAGTAATGCTGACCTCATAAAACAAGTTGGGAAGTATTCCTTCCTCTTCTATTTTCTGGAAGAGAGTGTGTAAAGTTGTTTCTTCCTCAAGCATTTGGTAGAACTTGCCAGTGAAACCCTTTGGGTGTGAAGCTTTCTTTATGAGAAAGTTTTAATTTTATTTTACTACAAATTCAATGTATTCAATAGATAACGGAATTATTTCAGGTCATCTGTTTTCTTCTTGTGTGAGTTTTTATCTTTCAAAGAATTGGTTGATTTTATCTAAATGGTCATATACGTGAGCATAGAATTTTTAATAGTGTTTCCTTGTTATCCTTTTAATATCTGTGTGTGTTCTGCCGTAGTAATGCTGTTTTGTGACTCCTCTTTTTTTTCTTGGTCAGTGTAGCAAATATTTTTTTCCTTTTTTAATCTGTCAAAGAGCCAGATTTGATTTCATTGATTTCTCTACCGTTCTTGTTTCTGGTTTTATTGAACTCACGTCTTATCTTTAATATTCCCTTCTTCCTGCTTGCTTTGGGTTTTAACTTGTTCTTTCATAGGATGGAAGCTTAGATTATTGTGTGCCGTGGACTGAACATGTCCCCCACCAAATTCACATGTTGAAACTCTAAGCCACAGTGAATGGGATTTGAGATGGGATTTTGCGGAAGAGGGTAGAGTTAGATGAGGTCGCGACCGTTGATAACCTGTAAAAGAGGGGCACACATGGGGTCTCTCTCGGAGGGCCATTGCCAAGAACCTGACCTTGCTGGCCCCTTATCTTATACCTCCTGCCTCTAGAACTGTGAGAAATAAATGTTGTTGAAATCGTCCAGTCTATGGAATTTGTTATAGCCTGAGCTGACTGAGACTGTGGAAATGGAAAATTCAACCAACACTTGAAATGGAAAATTCAAATAATATATTTGATAAGATAATATAATGGATTTTAAAAGTCTACATCAAACTTTGTACCTTAGAGATATTTCCTATGCTTATTCAATGAGAGCTGATTTGGTGGCAAGTTTAGAAACCCTCTCAAATTATTTTTAATTTCATTTTTTTATACTGGAACAGAGTTGATTGGCAATGTTGTGTTAGTTTCAGGTGTACAGCTGAGCGATTTACTTATACACACATGTGTGTGTGTTAGTTATTCAGTCGTGTCCGACTCTGAGACCCCGTGGATTGTGGCCCGCCAGGCTCCTCTGTCCATGGGATTCTCCAGGCAAGAATACTGGAGTGGGTTGCCATGCCCTCCTCCAGGGGATCTTCCTGACCCAGGGACTGAACCCAGGTCTTCTGTATTGCAGGCAGATTCTTCATCATCTGAGCCACCTGGGAAGCCCACTATACATATATCCGTTCTCTTTCAGATTCTTTTCCCATATCAGTTATTATGGAATACTGAGTATAGTTCCCTGCACTATACAGTGGGCCCTTATGTATTATATATGCATTTGTGTGTATATATGTTAATACCAAACTCCTAGTTTATCCCTTCCCACCACATAGAAACTCTCTCAGACTAGCTTATACAGTGAAGGAGCCATGGTGAGCGTCTGAGGAGCTGCAATCCAGCTGGCTTCAGGCTCCAGCTCTGGTCCAATTGGCCATGACCAAGGCAACAGGTCCCACCCCCATGAACAAGAAGGGCATTATCTGAGAGAGGGTCCTGAGTGTAGCAAGTATTCAGAACATATCTGTGACATGACAGCCTTCAGAGAACAAGTGTGTCCTCTGTGTGTTCTCTCTCTCTCTCTTTTACACACACACACACACACACACACACACACACAGCCACAGCCCCATACGCTCGTTGCTCTATGGATGGCACCTCCATCCATACTGCCATCCAAACTGGATGGCATCCCAGTTTCCCAGGTGTTTTTCAAGTGGTGAATTGCCACCTATTAATGGTAGAGATTAATTTAGTGTGTTGCTTGGCTCTGGAAAAAATAAACTAGAATAACAAAATAGCAGGAGAGCTTTACCGGTAAGGCTATGTACTGTTTTGAGATCTTTACTTTCCTTTTTATATAAAAATGTATATTCCTCTAAAAAGTTTACAAAACACTCAATTCTTGGTATAAACACAATTGCACTCAGCCCCCACCCCAAAGGAGGGAACCAACCCCATGTGGACTAAATTATCAATTCACCTACTTCCCCACTACACATGCCTAGAAAGGGGACTGTCTCCAGGCATGAAACATCCACAATGGGCTTAATTGTCTATCTGTATGAAGTTTTGATAAAAAGTTAACATGGTACAATGGACGAGAGATCTTTAATTTTCCCCTGTGTCCGTGTGATTTTAAGTAATATTAGTACCATCTAGTCCTGGGAAGTTTGAAGAGGCTCAGCTGTTGGGCTGGCTGGGATATGCACCTGTTTCACTGGCAGTGTTTTTTAATGACAAGTTCAACTCTTTTAAACTTTACTGATCTGTTCAGTTTTGCTATTTCTTTTTGCATTGATATTGATCATTTATCTAAAAATCATTTATTTTCTCCAACTTTTCAAATATGTTAATTTGTAGAAGGCTTTCTCTTATACTTATTAAATCTCTTCTGCGTCTGTCTGTTTCTAATATTTAATGTTATATGTTCATTTTTCATAATTGGACTTACTAGAGGTGTGTCTATCTGACTGTTGCTTGTTGTTTTCAGAGAAATGGCTCTTGAGTTTATTTAATTCTACCAGTTTTGCATTTTAAAATTCATCATTTGGGCTCTTAACTTTCTCAATTTTTTTTGGTTCCTTAGATTTAAAAAATACATAGTCTTGCTATTTATTAATTTCTTTAAGAGAATTCTTGATGTATTTATTTTAACATTTTCCTAATTAGTAATGAAGTCATTTCAAGTGATGAATTTTCATAAATACCATTTGGGCCTTACTCTGTAATGAGAGTGTCTTAAAAGATTTTTGACTGTTTTCAATTGAAATTTCTATTTTACTTTTTAAAATTATTGTACCATGACAGCAGAATTGTGGCCTATATGATTTTGGCTTTTTAAAATTCAGTGGAGTTTTCAGGTGTGGAACCTTTTTTTTTTTAATGATACAAACGAACTTATTTATAAAACAGACTCAGATTTTGAAAATAAACTTCTGAGGAGGACAGTAGGCTTTCAAATACAGAAGGCTCTAGTTGGGTAGAAATTGGTATAGAGAGTGGGTCTGTAAGTAAAAGACCCTCAGGGAGAAAGTGGAGTTGGAGCTCCTGAGGGTCACCCCACCCCAGGCTGGAAAGCTGGTCATCTGTGTAGTCAGCTAAGGGGGCCCTAGGCTCTCAGCCCTCAGGCCCCCTGAAGTTAAGGCTCAAATCAGAGTCAAACCCTTGAGTAAAATGTCCCAGCAAAGTAACAAATTCCAGACCAAGGTGGCTTGGCTGGAAACAAAATAGACAAAGCCAAATATTTGAAAACAGTGAAATCAGTCTCATAATCAAGCCAAATTGCAGCAGCTAAGTTCTGTACTTTGCTCTCACCTCTAGCGCAGAGGGTTAAGCCCCGTGAGTTGGACTCTGGTGTTTGCCATGGTGGCGGGGATGGGGGAGTGGGCAGACCCTGAACTGGGTGGAAATCCAGACTCCTGGGTGGGGCTGGGTGCTTCCCTCCAGACACTGTGGCTGTGCCAGGTGGACGGGCATCCCTCAGCAGCTTGAATAGCAACATCAGTGGATGCAGATGCCATGGAATTCCCCAGTCCATTTCCCCTCTCCATAGCTTGGGACTAACACGTTTACAACAAGACAAGAAGGTGCGGTACACCCCCAGCTATCTAGCTGACTGGTACAGTTATTCACAGAGCTGTCTGACCCTGGCACAAGATGCCAACTTCTGTATTGGGTTTCAGCAACTTGAGGAACTAAAAATAACATTATCAGGCAGCCTAGTAAGACTCCACAGAGTTATGTCTCCAGGGCAAGAAGAGTCTGTTAAGTGAGGGTCCATGGATGACTGAGCAGCGTGTCCCAGCACACCCATCTGAAGAGGAGAACCACAGAGAAAGAAGAAGAGCGGGGGTCAGAGAGACAAATGAAACATCATATGTATCCCTGAACTCAGCCAAGGTGGAAGCAACATCTGTCCATTCTGGTACTTTCATTTCTTGCCTAAGACACTTTCAGTAGGATATCCATTGTAGGTAACCAAAATGTTCTGACTAATACAAGTGGTATAAATGTTGGAAAGAAGGGAAAACTTCACTAGTGAAAGTTTTTAACTACTTGGAAACCCCAGAGAATCAACTGAAAACTTATTCAAGCAAATAAAAGATGAATTTTTTTTTCAATAAGTGGTATTGGAATGTTAGATCGCTACTTCAGACTAAAATACATTTCAGAAAGGAAAAAGATGTAATTAAACTACAAAAGAAATAGAAGAAAACATGGGGTTTTACCTGGTGGCCCAGATGGTAAAGAATCTGCCTGCAGTGCAGGAGACCTATGTTCCATCCCTGGGTTGGAAAGATCCCCTGTAGAAGGAAATGGCAACCCGCTCCAGTATTCTTGCCTGGAAAATCCCACGAGGAGGCTGGGCAGCTACAGTCCATGGGGTCACAAGAGTTGGTCACGGCTTAGCAACTTTACAACACATTAACACATTTTTATCTGATTTAGGCATAAGAAAAGTTTTCCTTAGCATTCAAGCCAAAGCAGAAGATAAAAAAGACAGACTTGTAAAAGTTAACTCATTTTAATAACAAAAAATCACAGAATGGAAAACCATTTAAGATGGGAAATTTGGGAGGAGGATCTGGTTTGGGGCCTCCAGGGGTGGTCTTTGAGAGTGGAGAAAATGGTTGATTTGCTTTGGGAGTGTTGGTATTTGTGAAAACCACTCCGTCAAAACGAACTACAAATATATACAGTATGGCTAAAACTGAGTGGTGATCCCAAGTTTAGAGACATGTGTTTGAAACAATGTAGCATATAGATGACAGTTAAATCTACTAGGCCTTCATAGAATTGGTCAACTTCAGCTTCTTCAGCATCAGACGTCCTTTTCATCATAGGGGATTGGAATACAAAAGTAGGAAGTCAAGAGTTACCTGGAGTAACAGGCAAGTTTGGCCTTGAAATACAAAATGAAGCAGGGCAAAGGCTAACAGAGTTTTGTCAAAAGAACACACTGGTGATAGCAAACACCCTTTTTCAACAACACAAGGCATCTACACATGGACATCACCAGATGATCAATACTGAAATCAGATTGATTATGTTCTTCACAGCTGAAGATGGAGAAGCTCTATACAGTCAGCAAAAACAAGACCTGGAGCTGAGTGTGGCTCAGATCATGAGCTCTTTGTTGCAAAATTCGGGCTTACTTTGAAGAAAGTAGGGAAAACCACTAGGCTATTCAAGTATGACTGAAATCAAATCCCTTATGACTATACAGTGGAGGTGATAAATAGATTCAAAGGATTCGATCTGGTAGGCAGAGTGCTGGAAGAACTATGGATAGAGGTTTATAACATTGCCTGTACGGAGGCAGTGACCAAAACTATCCCAAAGAGAAAGAAATTCAAGAAGGCAAAGTGGTTGTCTGAGGAGGGTTTGCAAATAGCTTTTCTCTTCCTTGCAAAAAAAAAAAAAAGAAGAAGAAGTGAAGCAAAAGACAAAGCAGAAAGGGAAAGATATAGCCAACTGAATGCAGATTTTCAGAGAAGCACAAGGAGAGACAAAGTGCCTCTTAAGTGAACAATGCAAAGAAATAGAGGGAAACAACAGAATGGGAAAGACTAGCGATCTCTTCAAGAAAACTGGAGATACCAAGTGAACATTTCATGCAAGAATGGGCACGACAAGGGAAGAAAGGGTAAGGACCTAACAGAAGCAGAAGAGATTAAGAAGAGGTGGCAAGAATACACAGAACAACTATACAAAAAAGGTCTTAATGACCCAGATGACCACAGTGGTGTGGTCACTTACATACAGCTAGAGCATGAGGTCAACTGGGCCTGAGGAAGCTTTATTAGGAACAAAGCTGGTGGAAGTGACTGAATTCCAGCAGAGCTATTTAAGGTCCTAAAAGATGATGCCATTGAAGTGCTGCATACAATATGTCAGCCAATTTGGAAAACTCAACAGTGGCCACAGGACTGGAAAAGAGTAGTGTTCTTTCCAGTCCCAAAGGGCAATGCCAAATAATGTTCAAATTCCTGCACAGTAACACTCACTTCACGTTAGCAAGCTGCTACTTGTGTGTGCTAGGCTGTGTCCAAGTCTTTTTGACCCCATGAACTATAGCCCACAAGGCTCCTCTGTCCATGGGATTTTCCAGGCAAGAATACTGGAGTGGGTTGCCATTTCTTTCTCTAGGGGACCTTCCCAACCCATGGATCAAACCCAGATCTCCTGCATTGCAGGTGGATTCTTTACCACTAGCAATACCTGGAAAGCTCCCATGCTAACAAGATTATGCTCAAAATCCTTCAAGCTAGCTTTCAGCAGTACATTAACTTCTAGTTGTATAAGGTGGATTTTGAAGATGCAGAGGAAGCAGAGATCAAATTGTCAACATTCGTTGGATCATGGAGAAAGTAAGGAAATTCCAGAAAAACATCTACTTCTGCTTCATAGACTATGCTAAAGCCTTTGATTATGTGGATCACAACAAACTGGAAAATTCTTAAAGAGATGGGAATACCAGACCAACTTACCTGTCTCCTAAGAAACCTGAATGCAGATCAAGAATCAACAGTTAGAACCGGACATGGAACTACAGACTGGTTCAAAATCGGGAAAGGAGTACGTCAAGGCTGTATATTGTCACTCTGCTTTATTTAACTTACATGCAGAGTACATCATGCAAAATGCCAGGCTGGATAAACACAAGATGGAATCAAGATTGTTTGGAGAAATATCAATAACCTCAGATATGCAGATGACACCACCCTTATGGCAAAAAGTGAAGAAAATCTAAAGAGCCTCTTGATGAAGTTGAAAGAGGAAAGTGAAAAATGCTGGCTTGAAACTCAGCATTCAAAAAACTAAGATCATGGCATCCAGTCTCATTACTTCATGGCAAATAGAAGGGGAAAAAGTGGAAACAGTGACAGGTTTTATTTTAGGAGCTCCAAAATCACTGCTGACACAACAAACCTAGACAGTGGATTGAAAAGCAGAGACATCACTTTACTGACAAGGGTCCATATAGTCAAAGCTATTGTTTTTCCAGTAGTCATGTACAGATGTGACAGTTGGACCATAAAGAAGGCTGGGCACCAAAGAATGAACGCTTTCGAATTGTGGTGTTGGAGAAGACAAGAGTCCCTCGGACAGCAAGGAGATCAGACAGTCAGTCCTAAAGGAAATCAACCCTGAATAGTCACTGGAAGGACTGATGCTGAAGCTGACACTCCAATACTTTGGCCACTGGATGGGCAGAGCTGACTCATAGGAGAAGATCGTGATGCTGGGAAAGATTAATGGCAATAAGAGAAGGTGGGGAGCAGAGGAAGAGATGGTTAGACAGCATCACTGACTCCGTGGACATGAGTTTGAGCAAACTCTGGGAGACAGTGGAGGACAGAGGATCCTTGTGTGCTAAAGTCCCTGGGGTCACAGAGCTGGGCATGACTTACTGACTGAACAACAAGATCTACTAGAGGAGATGGGATCACCGAGCAGTGAGAAAGGAAGTGGTCCCCAGAAGACACTAACATTTAAATCCCAGGAGAACGCTTATATCCTTCAGGGCAAGAGATGCTCCAGGTTTGAGCATCCTGAGTTATCCCTGTGGCCCCGACGATGCCTAGCACGATGCTGGGTACACATTGAATATTCTGTAAGCACCCTTTTGATTTTTTCCATTTGTCTTTTAAATTTAATTAACTTAAAAATAGGTCAATTCATACAATTCAAAATTAAAAGGGTGTGAAAAGATGTTTTTTTGGTACCTCTGTCCCTAAACCACTCTTTCTCCCCCCGGAATCAATGTACATCAATACTTTCTTGCATATCATTTCAGAGATATTTTATGTATATGTAAGTAAACAAAGATACATTTAGTAAAGCTCTCTTGTTTCAACTCCCTTTTTCAACAGACACAGTGTTTCAGAGACTGTGTCATATCAGTAAGGCAAGAGTTTTCTCAATCTTTTTAATGACTGTACAGTATTTCAACTTATAGATTCTAATTTATGTAACCAGGCCTTCTGTGACAGCTATAAAGTAGGAGTCCCCAGCCTCCCGATCTAATGCCTGATTGTCTGAGGTGGAGCTGATGTAATAATAATAGAAATAAAGTGTGCAGTAAATGGAAGGCACTTGAATCATCCCCAAACTATCCCCCGCCCCCGCCCCCCATCCATGGAAAAATTGTTTTCCGTGAGGTCCCCGATGCCAAACACGCTTGGGGACAGCTGCTCTAAAGGTTATTTACAATATTTTGATTTAACTAACAGAGCCAGGATAGAAAATTTTTATTGCAAGTCATCCAGTGGCGGTGGTTTTGAAATGTGTCACCTTGATTAGGCTGAACCATGGGCTTCACAATTCCCCACTGTGTATATTTCCTGCCAGGGCAGACCAGGGAGACATTTTTGTCACATGAGTTTGGAGGACAGATGTGAAGAAGCAGCCACTTGTTCTTACCCCGAAAGGTGAAATGTCTGTCTTTTCTTCCATATTTTCCAATAAGCTGTGATTTATACATTTTTTTCCACTGGGCTTTTAGGTGGGACCCACCTGAAGCATTGCAGGCCAGTTAATTGTTGCTTTGTTCTTTCTTGGTTCATTTCCAAGGCAGCCTTTAGAACAGTAAGTTAATATTCCAGCCGTCTTGCAGATTTCTCTCTTAGCTGCTCACTTCTAAAATTCCTTAGCAAGGTCACAGATGGTGTCCCTCTTTGCTGGTATTTTAGTCAAATGAAGGCTTTTGTTTATGCCTTTTTTCCTGCAGGCCAAATAGTGGAGATATTTTTGGTTAGAACTGGAGTTTGATCTCATGGACTCTCCAAGCCAAGCACCCTCCACGTGCTGTTATCTGTTCTGGGGACCCCACTGGTGTGGGCGATTATGTGTCTGTAGACACTGCTAAGGCCATATTTTCGTGCCCTCTTGTGAACTGCTACAACTTTGCAGCACTGGGAAAGTAAGAATTACTGTACTTTTCAGCACATGAATTCATTAGAAATGATTGCAAGAGCAAGGGATTTTTTTGAGACTAGGTATCTCGTCTAAAGCTTTCATTTTACAGATGAAGAAGGCTGAGGTGAAGAAACTAAAGTTAAAAATTGATGAGTTAGGGGCTTCCCCGGTGGATCAGTGGTAAAGAATCTGCCTGCCAGTGCGGGAGACACGGGTTCAGTCCCTGGTCTGGGAAGATCCCACATGCCACGGAGCAGCTAAGCCCACAATTACTGAGGCCGTGCTCTGGAGCCCGGGAGCTGCAACTACTGAACTCCCAAACCCTAGAGTCTGTGCTCTGCAGCGAGAGAAGCCACCACGGCGAGAAGCCTGCGCACCACAACTAGACAGTCACCCCTCTTGCCACAACTAGAGAAAAAGCCCAAGCAGCAGTGAAGACCCAGCACAGAGTGTCTGACTCTTTGCGACCCCACAAATCGCAGCACGCCAGGCCTCCCTGTCCATCACCAACCCCCGGAGTTCACTCAGACTCATGTCCATCGAGTCAGTGATGCCATCCAGCCATCTCCTCCTCTGTCGTCCCCTTCTTCTCCTGCCCCCAATCCCTCCCAGCATCAGAGTCTTTTCCAATGAGTCAACTCTTCGCATGAGGTGGCCAAAGGATTGGAGTTTCAGCTTTAGCATCATTCCTTCCAAAGAAATCCCAGGGCTGATCTCCTTCAGAATGGACTGGTTGGATCTCCTTGCAGTCCAAGGGACTCCCAAGAGTCTTCTCCAACACCACAGTTCAAAAGCATCAATTCTTCGGCGCTCAGCTTTCTTCACAGTCCAACCCTCACATCCATACGTGACTGCTGGAGAAACCATAGCCTTGACTAGACAGACCTTAGTCAGCAAAGTAATGTCTCTTTTCAATATGCTATCAAGATTGGTCATAACTTTTCTTCCAAGGAGTAAGAGTCTTTTAATTTCATGATTGCAGTCACCATCTGCAGTGATTTTGGAGCCCCCCAAAATAAAGTCTGACACTGTTTCTACTGTTTCCCCATCTATTTCCCATGAAGTGATGAGACCAGATGCCATGATCTTCATTTTCTGAATGTTGAGCTTCAAGCCAACTTTTTCACTCTGCACTTTCACTTTCATCAAGAGGCTTTTTAGCTCCTCTTCACTTTCTGCCCTAAGGGTGGTGTCATCTGCATATCTGAGCTTATTGATATTTCTCCCAGCAATCTTGGTTCCAGCTTGTGCTTCTTCCAGCCCAGCGTTTCTCATGATGTACTCTGCATAGAAGTTAAATAAGCAGGGTGACAATATACAGCCTTGACGTCCTCCTTTTCCTATTTGGAACCAGTCTGTTGTTCCATGTCCAGTTCTAACTGTTGCTTCCTGACCTGCATATAGATTTCTCAAGAGGCAGGTCAGGTGATCTGGTATTCCCATCTCTTTCAGAATTGTCTACAGTTTATTGTGATCCACACAGTCAAAGGCTTTGGCATAGTCAATAAAGCAGAAATAGATGTTTTTCCGGAACTCTCTTGCTTTTCCCATGACCCAGCGGATGTTGGCAATTTGATCTCTGGTTCCTCTGCCTTTTCTAAAACCAGCTTGAACATCTGGAAGTTCACGGTTCATGTATTGCTGAAGCCTGGCTTGGAGAATTTTGAGCATTACTTTACTAGTGTGTGAGATGAGTGCAATTGTGCGGTAGTTTGAGCATTCTTTGGCATTGCCTTTCTTAGGGATTGGAATGAAAACTGACCTTTTCCAGTCCTGTGGCCACTGCTGAGTTTTCCAAATTTGCTGGCATATTGAGTGCAGCACTTTCACAGCATCATCTTTCAGGATTTGAAATAGCTCAATTGGAATTCCATCACCTCCACTAGCTTTGTTCGTAGTGATGCTTTCTAAGGCCCACTTGACTTCACATTCCAGGATGTCTGGCTTGAGGTGAGTGATCATCGTTTTTGTATAGTTCTTCTGTGTATTCTTGCCACCTCTTCTTAATATCTTCTGCTTCTGTTAGGTCCATACCATTTCTGTTCTTTATTGAGCTCATCTTTGCATGAAATGTTCCCTTGTTATCTCTAATTTTCTTGAAGAGGTCTCTAGTCTTTCCCATTCTGTTGTTTTCCTCTATTTCTTTGCATTTATCGCTGAGGAAGGCTTTCTTATCTCTTCTTGCTATTCTTTGGAACTCTGCATTCAGATGCTTGTATCTTTCCTTTTCTCCTTTGCTTTTCACTTCTCTTCTTTTCACAGCTATTTGTAAGGCCTCCTCAGACAGCCATTTTGCTTTTTTGCATTTCTTTTCCATGGGGATGGTCTTGATCCCTGTCTCCTGTACAATGTCACAAACCTCCATCCATAGTTCATCAGGCACTCTATCTATCAGATCTAGTCCCTTAAATCTATTTCTCACTTCTACTGTATAATCATAAGGGATTTGATTTAGGTCATACCTGAATGGTCTAGTGGTTTTCCCTACATTCTTCAATTTGTCTGAATTTGGCAATAAGGTGATCTGAGCGCCAGTCAGCTCCTGGTCTTGTTTTTTTGACTGTATAGAGCTTCTCCATCTTTGGCTGCATAGAATATAATCAATCTGATTTTGGTGTTGACCATCTGGTTATGTCCATGTGTAGAGTCTTCTCTTGTGTTGTTGGAAGAGGGTGTTTGCTATGACCAGTGCATTCTCTTGGCAAAACTCTATTAGCCTTTGCCCTGCTTCATTCCATATTCCAAGGCCAAATTTGCCTGTTACTCCAGGTGTTTCTTGACTTCCTACTTTTGCATTCCAGTCCCCTATAATGAAAACAACATCTTTTTTGGATGTTAGTTCTAAAAGGTCTTGTAGGTCTTCATAGAACCGTTCAACTTCAGCTTCTTCAGCGTTACTGGTTGGGGCATAGATTTGGATTACCATGATATTGAATGGTTTGCCTTGGAAACAAACAGAGATCATTCTGTCGTTTTCGAGACTGCATCCAAGTACTGCATTTCGGACTCTTTTGTTGACCATGATGGCTACTCCATTTCTTCTAAGGGATTCCTGCCCGCAATAGTAGATATAATGGTCATCTGAGTTAAATTCACCCATTCCAGTCCATTTTAGTTTGCTGATTCCTAGAATGTTGACGTTCACTCTTGCCATCTCCTGTTTGACCACTTCCAATTTGCCTTGATTCATGGACCTGACGTTCCAGGTTCCTATACAATATTGCTCCTTACAGCATTGGACCTTGCTTCTATCACCAGTCACATCCACAGCTGGGTATTGTTTTTGCTTTGGCTCCATCCCTTCATTCTTTCTGAAGTTATTTCTCCACTGATCTCCAGTAGCATATTGGGCACCTACTGACCAGGGGAGTTCCTCTTTCAGTATCCTATCATTTTGCCTTTTCATACTGTTCATGGGGTTCTCAAGGCAAGAATACTGAAGTGGTTTGCCATTCCCTTCTCCAGTGGACCACATTGTGTCAGACCTCGCCACCATGTCTTGGGTGGCCCCACAGGGTATGGCTTGGTTTCATTGAGTTAGACAAGGCTGTGGTCCTAGTGTGATTAGATTGACTAGTTTTGTGTGATTAGATTGAGTAGTTTTCTGTGATTATGGTTTCGGTGTGTCTGCCCTCTTGCAACACCTACCATCTTACTTGGGTTTCTCTTACCTTGGACGTGGGGTATCTCTTCAGAGCTGCTCCAGCAAAGCGCAGCTGCTGCTCCTTACCTTGAATGAGGGGTATCTCCTCACCGCCGCCCCTCCTGACCTTGAACGTGGAATAGCTCCTCTAGGCCCTCTGGCACACATGTATGATTTTTGTTCTTTTCAATGTGTTATGGTGTGATTTTTATGGCCCAGAATGTGGTTTATCTTGCTGAATGGTTCATGGGAATTTGAGAAGAATGTGTAACTTGCTAGGCAATAAGACAAGAAAAGGAAGTAAAAGGTATACCAATATATGTGTCCAATGCTATAATATTCCTTTTAAGCACTGCTTTTGCAGTATATTATTAAAATTTTAATGTTTTATTTGTATTTTGTTCAAATTTTTTAAATGTCTCCTGATATTTCATCTTTGCTCATGTTTTATTTAGAAGTATATTGTTTAATCTCCAAAAGTTTGGGGATTTTCCATATTCTTCCTGTTATTGATTTCTCACTTAATTCCACTGTGGTCTGAGAGTACACATGTATGATTTTTGTTCTTTTCAATGTGTGATGGTGTGATTTTTATGGCCCAGAATGTGGTTTATCTTGTGGAATGGTTCATGTGAATTTGAGAAGAATGTGTAACTTGCTAGGCAATAAGACAAGAAAAGGAAATAAAAGGTATAAAATTGAGAAGGAAGAAATTAAAGTGTCTTTATTCACAGATGACTTGATCATCTATGTAAACAGTATGGAAGAATTGACAAAAACCTGCCTGAACTAATAAGTGATTACAGCAAGGTTACAGGATACAAGGTTACTATACAAAAGTCAATTGATGTCCTATATACCATCAATGGACAGAGGAATCTGAAATGAACAGTACCATTTCCATCAGCACCCCCAAAATGGAATTTTAGGTATAAATCTAGCAAAAGATATACAAAATCTACTTGAGGAAAACTACAAAACTTGGATGAATGATATAAAAAATGAACTAAAAAAGCCAGAGAGATATTCTGTGCTTACGGATAGCAAAACTCAATGTTGTCAAGATATTGGTTCATCCTAATTTGATCTACAGATTCAGTGCAACCCCAATCAAAGTTCCAGCAAGTTTTTTTTTTTTTTTTTGTGGATACAAACAAGCTGATTCTAAAGTTTGTATAGAGAGACAAAAGACCCAGAAGAGCCAACTCAATATTGAGAACAACAAAGTCAGACTGATACTACTTTATTTCAAGATTCCCTATAAAGCTACAGTATTCAAGACAGTGTGATGCTGGTGAAAGAAAAACCAATAAATCAATGGCATAGAATAAACAGCCCAGAAGAAGACTCACATAAACATAGTCAACTGTCTTTGACAAAGAAGCAAAGCATTACAATGGAGCAAATATAGTCCCTTTGACAAATGGTGCTGGAACAATTGGACACTCACACATAAAAGAAAATTAGTCTAGATACAGACCTCACACCCCTCACAAAAATTAAGTGAGAATGGACTATAGCCCTGAATGTATAATACAAAACTATAAAGACTCTTAGACAATGTCATAGAAGAAAACCCAATGACTTTGGTTTTAGTGATGACTTTTTTGAGATGACATCAAAGATATGATTTATGACAGAAATAGTTGATAACCTGCACTTCATCAAAGTTAAAAGCTTCTGCTCTGTGAAAGACACTGTTAAGAGAATGAGGAGACAAGCCACAAGCCAGAAGAATATATTTGCAAATGACACCTCTGATAAAGGACTGCTCTCCAAAATATACAAAGAACTCTTAAAACTCAACAATGAAAAAACAAACAACCGATTTTAAAATGGGCAAAAGACTTGAACAAACACCTCGCTATAGAAGATATACAGATGGCAAGTAAGCATATGAAAATATTCAACATCATAGGTTACTAGGGAATTGCAAATTGAAACAACGAGGTGTCACTATAAACCTGTTATCGTGGCCAAAATCCAAAAGGACAGAAAATGCTGGCAAAGATGTTGAGCAACAAGAACTCTTCTTTGTTGCTGATGGGAATGCAAAATGGTACACCCACTTTGGAAGACAGTTTGGCAGTTTCTTATGAAACTAAACGTACTCTTACCACATAATCCAAGTGGCACCCGTTGGTATTTATCCTGATGAACTGAAAACTTATGTCCACAGGAAAACCTTCACACGGATGTTTATAGCAGCTTTATTCATGAGTGCCAAAACTTGGAAGAATCCAAAATGTCCCTCAGTGGGTGAATGAATGAATAAACTCTGGTACATCCAGACAAAGGAGTATTATTCAGGGCTAAAAAGAAATGAGCTATCAGGTCAAGAAAAGACATAAAAGAAACCTAAATGCATATTACTAAGTGAAAGAAATCAATCTGAAAAGTCTACATCAACCTGAAAAGTCTACAAGCTGTATGATTCCAATTATATGACATTCTGGAAAAGGCAAAACTATGGACAGGGTAAAAAGATGAGGGGCTACCAGGAGTGAAGGGGAGAAGAGGAATGAATAGCAGGGTATATAGCATTTTTTTAGGGCAGTGAAACTATTCTGTATGATACTACAGTGGTGGACACATGTCATTTATATTTATCAAAACCTATACATTGTATGGTACCAAGAGTAAACCCTAATGTAAACTATGGACTTTGGGTGATAATGATGAGTCATCAGTTGTAATGAATGTACAAGTTCATCTCTAGTTCAAGATGTAGATGGAGGGGGAGGTCGAATGGGTGTGTGTATATGGGAATTCTCTGTAAATTCCGCTCAAGTTTTCTGGGAACCTAAAATCACACTAAAAGCTAATGTTCATTAATTAAAAGAAAGAGTATTGTGGTGCCAATTAAGTTGTGGTATCACTTGGAGACCAGTCACTCAGCTTTTGCCGAAAAAGAAATTTAATATTTTAAATATAGGTGTGATGAGTTCCTTAAAACCCAAAAGTTATTTGTTACAGATTTTCAGATAGGAATGAGGAAACCTCCAGATCAACTTACACTATAAGTTATCTTATTAGGTTGGCTGAAGAAATGCACAGCATAGCTGAAAATCTATCTTTACAGTTGACAATGCTGAATGCCTGCTGGATGAAGTCTTTAGGGAAATCACCATAGTGCTGCTTCCCAATAACACTAACTTGTTACATGAAGGTTTGGGCTACAGAGGTGCTAAATGGACTAACATCTCATGTGCAGAATTGTATTCTTCCTTTACCAATGGACAAATCTATCGAGGTGGCTGAGTTTGCTGTTTTTTAATTGACTACCAGCCCCAACTGATAAACCTTGGAGATCTTTCATGGGAACACCTGGCAACAAACGCTGACGAGCCGAAGACCTTTTCTGACAACAAACTCATTGCTTGGCAAGAAACACAAAGTGTTGAATAACTTTTTTGAGGCTCAAGGTTTATCCTGGAACAAGGCTGTTGACATTTGCATGGATGATACAACAGCCAAGGTGAGTCAAACTGGTGGCACCTTAGCATGAATTGAGGAAGTGGCATTAATGTGGACCCAGCCTTTGTATTCTTCACTGTGGAGTTAAAAAGACAACACGAAACAGTTTCACTTAGCAGTGTCCTTGACAAACCTGTAAACTTTGTTGATCTCATTGGATCTCAGCTCCTTGAATCCACATCATTATGGTGCTGGTATTTCTCCCTGACAAAATAGAAGCGCTTATGTTGCAGGCTGAAGTTTGATGTTTGTCTCAAAGAAAAACTCTCTCACATGTTTAACAGGCTACTTTTGTCATGGAACATCACTTTTACTTTAAAAAACAGCAGAAGGACAAATCATGATTATTCAGACTTGGGTATTTGGCTGACATTGTGTTGGAAATTAACAGAGTGAGCCCTTTATTCCAAGGAAAGCAACTGATTATTATTTTTTTTTTTTTGCTATGATTAAGACTGAACTTTCAGAAGAAAATTGTGCGCAGTCACTCAGTCATGTCTGATTCTTTGTGACACCGTGGGCTGTAGTCCTCCTCTGTCCATGGAATTTTCCAGACAAGAATACCAGAATGGGTAGCTATTTCCTCCTTCAGAGGATCTTCCTGACCCAGGAATTGAACCCGCATGTCTTGTGTCTCCTGCATTAGCAGACAGATTCTTTACTACCTCACCATACTGTAAAACCTGAATTCACCACCATGCGTTCAACAGCTTCCCAATACTTTATAGGATAGATGGCAACTTCAATGGATTCTTTTGTATAGTTTGAAGTATGTCAATGCTTAGGAGATCTGTATAACTCAGTAAACCAATATTTTCCAAATGAAAAAATGTGTGTTGTTATAGAGATACTCATGAGTAAAGTATCCATCCAAAGTGCCAAACAAACTCACGGATTTGAATGTAACCATTAAAATGGTATGAAGGTTTCATTAGTATGGTCCTGATTCCACTTTGTAAGTAAACTTTCAATACTATTATTTGTCGAGTATGAAAAAGGAATATCCATAATCATCTGAAGAAAATAGAAAATGCTCCTCCCTTTCTTGTTTATCTGTGTGAAGCTAGATTTTCTTCATATACTTCAACCAACACAGCAGACTGAATGCAGAAGCAGATAGGAAAGCAGTCTTTTATTATAATAACCTAGACATGAAAGAGATTTGTAAAATGTAAAACAACTAAATTTTCTTTTGTTGTGGAAAATATAGTTTAAAACACAGCTGAAGAAATGCCACTGTGGGACCTCCCTGGTGGCGCAGTGGATAGGAATCTGCCTGCCAGTGCAGGGGACATGGATTCAATCCCTGGTCCCAGAAGATTCCACATGCCGAGGAGCAGCTAAGCCCACCAGCTGCAAACACGGAGCCTGTGAGCCACAGCTAATGAAGGCCCTGTGCCCTCGAGGGACAGCTGCTGAGCCTGTGAGCCGCAGTTCCTGAGAGCCATGCACCTAGGGTCCATGCTCTGCAACAAGAGAAGTCGTTGCAGTGAGAAACCCACGCACCGCAACGAAAACAGGGCCCCCACTCGCCGCAACTAGAGAAGGCCTATGCAAAAGCAGCGAAGACCCGGCACAACCAAAACACAAACACATGCCACTGTGTTATCTGTTATTTTTAGTGAATAAATACCAAATGTTTGAGAATTACTGTGCTCACCTATTCCTCTGCATGCCACTTATCACATACCTACCAATCCAATAAAATTGGTCATGAGCACTCAAGGCTATTTGAATCGCCTACACTTTTCCCCTTGATTCACACCAATTCTCATTCTGGCTCCACCTCTAGCCTCTGTAGTCCAACTCTGTACACACCTGGACCAGTCACTCCCCACCTTCCTTACTCTAACAGAGCCCTGGTTTTGTTTTTCCCTCCTCTGAGTGGCCTTGACCTTCGCAGCTGTGTAGGGCTGTAGGGCCCTCTCTGACCCCAAGGGGACACCTTAGTTTTGTCTAACCCAATATGGCGCTCTCATTCCCCTTGCTAAATCACTGGTTTAAATGTGCTTGTGAGCCCATGAGACATGAGAAATCTTCTGAGGACCCTGGAAAGGTTACCTCAGTCTTCAAATGGGATATTAGACAGGGTTGATTCCCTCTTTCTGCCTGGATGTTGTTTTTGATATATGAAGGCCAGAATCACTTCAGCCATTTGGGACCCACGAGGAGAACCAGCCTAGTGAACAAGTTCAGAGTGTGGAGGATGACAGAGAATAAAGAGACAGGCAATTCGGCCCTTGATGACATTACTGTTTTATAAACCAGCCCTGCCACTGCCCAGTCTCTATAGAGTTCTTACTAGGGAGCTCGTATTTCCTATGGCTTAAGCCATTTGAATGAGAATTTACCTTTTCTTTTAGCTGAAAATATCCAAACCCCTCTGGACATTCATGGGAATTACTTTTCCTTGCCTCTGCCCACTCCCGTTAGCTTTCCACTCTCTGATTTCCTTGAGTGAGAAGATATTCTAGCAGAGGAAACGTGTTAGTCGCTCAGTCGGGTCTGACTCTTTGTGCCCTCGTGGACTGTAGCCCGCCAGGCTCCTCTGTCCATGGGATTCTCCAGGCAAGAATACTGGAGTGGGTTGCCATTCCCTTCTTCAGGGGATCTTCCCGACCCAGGGATCGAATCCTTGTCTCCCACATTGCAAGCAGATTCGTTACCGTCTGAGTGACCCAGGAAGCCAATTAGACGATAACTCCATAGTAAGAAATGCGGCCTTTTGGCATCCTCGCCGGGAGCTGATAACTACCAGCTTCCAGCTGCAATGGACTTGGTTTTTTCCGAAACACCTGGCATTTGGCAAAGGCAGTGCTGGCCAATCACCACCACGCTCCCCGGAGGCTGAGTGCTGAGGCTACTCTGCCCTGTTTCATAAACGGAAGCGTCACAAATCGGAGCTGGACCAGGCTGCCCAGTAGAAGAATGTGGTGGCCCCGTGGTCCCTCACAGTCTGTTTCTTCTTAGGAGATGCAGGCGCCAACAGGTTTCCAGGCAACACCCCTCTCCTCCGATGCCCCTGGGAGAGATCAGGCTCGCAGACACGTCTCCCACGCCTGCAGGTGATGGGGTCCGGGAGGAGTGTCCCCTGAGCCGGGGATGGGAGAGCAGTGTGAACCTCGCCCAGAGGTGGCCACGCTCTGTTCCGAGGGTCACTTCCTATCTGGGGAAGGGCGTCTGTGCCCTGGAATTCTGATGTGAGCCAATTCGTGCCCATGGAAACTACCCCATGGAGTCCTGGCTGCAAGCTGCCCTTGTCCTGGGAACACAGCCAGCTCGTGTGTTCCCTGGTGGTCTGAGCCCCAACCCGAATCTCCCCTTTGTTCCCCAAATGGCTTGTATCCCAAGCTCTGGGAAACAAACACAGTCACTGTTGAAAGGGAAACGGGGCTCCAGGCTTCGACTCACGGCCTGGCCTCCAGCACAGGGACCTCGAATCCATGTCGGATTCCCCAGGCGCCATCGGGGGCAGTCCTGGCTAAGCCTGCTGCGGAGAGGCAGCCCGAAGCTTGGCCTCCCGGCTGGATGTCTGTGCACGACTCATGTGTTTACCTTGCTCCTTCTGTTCCTCACCCCTTCACCCATCAGAGCAGTTACCTCTGCGGATGGCAGGGACCACCAGCTGGGAAGGACAAAAAGTCACTTCAGCTTTATTTGCCATCTTCCATTTCTTTTATAAAGTGAAAAAAGAAAATTAGTCCCTCAGTCATGTCCAACTCTTTGCGACCCCATGGACTGTAGTCCTTCAAGCTCCTCTGTCCACGGGATCCTCCAGGCAATAAACACTGGAGTGGGTTGCTGTTCCCTTCTCCAGGAGATCTTCCCTACCCGGCGATCGAACCCAGGTCGAACCCTGTATTGCAAGCAGATTCTTTACCCTCTGAGCCGCCAGGGAAGCCCCAATGGAAGGTCTCTGTAATCCTTTTAGGACAAATCATTAATATGTGCTATTTTAGGGAGTGATTTAGTTACTCTGTATTTTTCTGAAATTTTAAACTTAATACAATATTTCAGCTGTTAACAGTGGTGAAATTAATAGTGATACTATATTTTCTCCTTTTGTGTATATCTCACATTTCTTCTAATGAGCATGCTTTGCTTTTCTGATTGAAGAAAAAAATCTTTTTTTAACTGTGTTAAAACTGTGTTTTAACCGTGTTGAGTTTACACAGGGGCTGTGAAATGTGCTGTGTGGAGACTGATTAGGGCGCGAGACTGCGTTTTGTTAGGAAATGGTACCGCAGGGCACAGTCTATGTACAGAGTCACTGGGGAGCAGAATAAAGACCTTTAATCATAGAATGAGACTATCGTGTGTTGAACTCTGACCGGATCAAAGGTAAGTACATAAGGAGCATAAGGGGGTGTGCCATCTTCAGCTTGCACTTCAATTGGAAAGCTCGTCCATCATCCAAGAGAAAGTGGTGATAGTCCCTCCTCTGCAGAGGAGTAGAGCCCCGGTCTTACCCAGAGAGGGAAGGCATTCCCAGGAAGGCATTCCCAGGAATGCAACAAGGACTCGCTCGAGCAGCAGATGAACAACGCAGGAAGCTGGGACTCAGGTCAAATTAGAATCAGGGCTCTTTGGGGAGGCCTGGAAAGTCATAGCACAGCTTCGTGGCATACTCTTTTATCCCATCTATGCAGATACCTGAGTGTGAGCAGGAAAAGCCAGAGATGGGCAGAATGGATAAAAACATAGGCCCAACTATATGTCGTTCTACAAATGATACCCCAAAACAAATAGGCTGAAAGGGGAAGGATGGAAAAAGACATTCCATGCAAACAGTAACCAAAAGAGAGCAGGAATGGCCATAGTAATATCAGACAAAATAGACATTGAATCGTGAATGTTTACAGAAGACAAAGAAAGACATTACATATTAATAAAATTGTCAATAGAGGGAGAAGATATAGCAATTATAAACATTTGCAAAACTAATGACAGACCATCGAGATATATGAAGCAAAATCAGGCAGAATGGAAGCAGCAAATGAGTTTTACAATAATAGTGGGAGATTTCATTACCTCACTCCCAATGATGAATTTGCCTGCATAATTTGGGGGGGCCTCACCCAATCAGTTGACAGAACAAAACTGACTTCATTTAAGCAGGAGATGATTCTGCTGGCAAACAATCATCAGACTTGAACTGCAGCATCAGCTCTTCTTGAGTTTCTAGCCTGCTGGTCTACCCTGCAGAATTTTGGGCATGTCCCTTCATAATCATGTGGGCTAATTCCTCAAAATAAAATTTCCCCATGCTCTCTCCTGTGTGTATGTTGACTGAAAAAATGCATAGTCTAAAAGTTGAGAATTATCTTTTATTCAGGAACATTCTGACTTCAAGCCTGGGACACAGCATCTCAGATAATGCTGAGAGACTATTCCGAAGAGGCTGGGGCGGGGGTGGATACCAGGATATATGGGGGATTTTGCAGCAAAAAAAAATCAAATAGTCAGAACATCAAAAGATCGTTGTTAATTAAAGAAAACCAGAGATGTCAAGTTAATGAATTTGTGCTTTTCTGTGTATGGGAAGATGCAGATCCTGGGCTCATTGAAGTCACTCCTTGGTATGCGCCTTAGCTATCTGGGCCCGTATCCTGTGGTCTCTCACCCTGCGCGGCCTCAGAATGCGCTGTTGCTGTGACTGCAGCATTTTTGCCATCCTGACTCCCTCCGGGCTCACTGTCGGGCTGGCCGTAATGTCATGGAGTGCTGATGGCTGGGACATGCTCTGTTCACTGATATGGCAAGCAACATTTCTTTATCTTTTTTTAAGTACAATGATTAAGACTCAGATACTACATTCAGAGTGAATCATTCACTTTTGTTTTAAGCTTTATTTTTTGCTTATTTGGCTGCATTGGGTCTTAATTGTGGGACTTTCTTTGTGGTGGGTGGTGGGACTTTCTTTGTGGCTGGTGGGACTTTCTTTGTGGTGCATGGACTCTCTAGTCGTGGCAGGCAGACTTAGCCGCTCCATGGCATGTCCCTGACCAGGGATAGAACCTATGTCCTCCGCACTGCAAGGCAGATTCTTAACCCCTGAACCATCAGAGAAGTCCCCAGGAAAATGGATGTGTATCCATTTTGG
The DNA here is from genome assembly GCF_014754425.2 of Oryx dammah. NCBI lineage: Eukaryota > Metazoa > Chordata > Mammalia > Artiodactyla > Bovidae > Oryx > Oryx dammah. The sequence continues at coordinate 36,064,646 of NW_024070191.1, forward strand.
TTCTGTTTCTCTGGAGAGCCCTGAATAACGCATGCACACCCACAAAACTTCACATATACACACTCGAGACAGTGAGACATGAAGAGGAGTCCAAACAATGACAATAATTTTCATTGTCAGGAAAATTAATGGGTTTTGGCTGCTAAAGCTCAAAGGATTTTTAGGAATAATCTAGATCGGTGGTACCCGCACTCCTTTTTTCCAAACCAGATCTTACCCAGAATTCCAATGTACCGAAATGGGATAAAGGAGCCCACTTATTTCAACTGCCTTATTCTCCCCCGCTCTCCTCTCCCCAAGTCCACCCCTGGAAGCACAGCTTCTGAGCTTGACTCTTCCAGTTCACTGTTTACAAACAGGACTAATGTGTAATGTGCCCTGGGAACATATTCTTTTGTGTCCCTGGTTTGATTTTTATGGTAGGCTGCCGTCTATGGGGTTGCACAGAGTTGGACATGACTGAAGCGACTTAGCAGCAGCAGCACCAACATTATTATAGATATAAATTCCTTATGCTTGTAGCTCTTGAAGAACTATAATAAAACAGATTTACCAATTCAATAAAAATATTACTTCCAAGCCCATGCAATTTAACTTACAACATTAGTTTGCCAGACGATGTTGTTTTGCTCAAAATAAATTGCCACTGGTGATGCGAATACGCTAATAACTTGATCGAGAGGGCTTTCCTGGGTCTGACAAGCCCGCTCCTTTCTGTTAAAATTACCAGACAACCATCATTTACAGTGGGCCCCATGGTATCATTTGGCCTTTACTTGATGTGGATTTTGTAGAGACCTCTTCAGTTCTTTTCTGGGTATCCCCTGGAAATAAGAGCAGTCCTGCCTGTCCCCAAAGGAAAGATAAACACGGACAGACACCTAGGCTGGGCAGTCCTTGGTTAGAAGGAGCAGCAGAAGGATCCAGGGAAATTCATCAATGTGAAATTTCATCAACGTGAATTTCATCAATGTGAAAAAATTAATAGAAGAGCAAAGACTATTAATTAGTGAGTGGAAGTGAAGGGTGTGTTCTTATCTTACTCTTGTGACTTTTCTGCAAGTTTGATTTTTAAAAAATAATTCTCACAGAGAACTCAGAGCTCCCAAGATATATCTAAACCCTGCAGCGTGAGAAGCACTGATCTTCAACTCTTTACATAGATTGGAAAATCAAGTCCCGAAGGGCAGGAATGATTTACAAGGATCCCACCGGGCTAATTGGTAGAGAACGAAAATTAGAACCTCAGTCCCCTTGCCAGGGGCTTCCCTGGTGGCTCAGTGGTAAAGAATCTGCCTGCCAAAACAGGAGACACAGGTTCAACCCCTGGATTGAGAAGGTCCCCTGGAGAAGGGAACGGCAACCCACTCCTGTATTCTTGCCTGGAGAATTCCATGGACAGAGCAGCCTGGGGGGCTACAGTCCACAGGGTCACAAAGAGTCAGACACGACTGAGCAACTAGGCAACAACAAAGTCAGAGCCTCAGTCTCCTAGCTGAGACCCTTCCCCACATTATCGTGAGCTGTAGTGCTTAGCACTCTGACATTCTCACACAGTTGTATTGTAAGGATCTCGTAAAACATAGACCTAGGTTTCCAGAACCCGTCTAAGCTGACCATTGAGAAACACCAGCTTGTATATCCCCCACAATACAGGCATCACCGTCCAGCATGCACAGAGAAGGAGCTGTGGAGGTTTCATTCTTAAACAGAAAATCTCTGTGTCGTCATACTCCTGTGACTACAGCCTTCTCCAGTGAGTACCGCCTGAGGCCGACAGAGCTGGGAGCACTGCCACTCCCAGACCACCTGAAAGGAAAGAAAAGTGAAGTCACTCAGTCGTGTCCGACTCTCTGTGACCCCATGGACTGTAGCCCACCAGGCTCCTCTGTCCATGGGATTCTCCAGGCAATAGCGCTGGAGTGGGTTGCCATTTCCTTCTCCAGGGGATCTTCCCAGCCCAGGGATCGAACCCGGGTCTCCTGCATTGTAGACAGGTGCTTTACCGTCTGAGCTACCAGGGAAGTCAGATCACCCGAAGGCACCTTCTAATCTCTGAGTCCTGCCTTCGGTGCGGAACTCTAATTTTTCCTTAATAAAGAGATAAAATGTAAAACTTAAGGAAAGAAGCAAAAAATTATACAAAAAAGCACTAATACCAGTACAGTAGGTGGCCAACATGAATATACACATATAATCTCTATGCTTTTTCTACTTTTCACCTGAAATCTCACTCCACCTAAGGGAGATGCTAGTGACATCTTGTTGGTCATTCTTGCTTCCTTTTAACTGTGTGCATGTGCTAAATTTTAACTACAGACATCTTCCTTTAAAAAATATCCAGTCTTGAGACTTCCCTGGCAGTCCAGTGGTTAAGACTCTGCTCCAACAATACAGAGGGTGCAGGTTCAATTCCTGGTCAAGGAACTAAGATCCCACATGTCTCGTGGCCAAAAGAGTGTTTTTAAAAATTCAGCCCTTTTCCCTAGAATCCCACAGCGTTCCCATCAAGGTAATAAATGTTAACAATCTGATGTGTATCTTTCCAATCCTTCTGTATAATTAATTATATAGAACATTTTTTACAAACAACCCAATCAAAAAATAGGCAGAAGATCTAAATAGATGTTTCTTGAAAAAAAAAAGACATAATTTGCCAACAGGCACATGAAACAATGCTCAATATTGCTGATTATCAAAGAAATGCAAATCAAAGCTAAACTACACTAAAACGATGGTGTGGTATCGCTGCACACCATTCAGAATGGCCATCATCAAAAAGTCTACAAACAATAAGTGCTAGAGAGGGTGTGGAGAAAAGAAAGCCTCCCTACCCCAGAGAAGGAAATGGCAACCCACTACAATAATCTTGTCTGGAGGATCCCGTGGACCAAGGAGCCTGGTGGGCTACAGTCCATGGGGTCACAAGAGTCGGAGAGAACTTAGTGACTAAACCGTCACCACCGCACTGTTCATAGCAATGAAAATTGGTGCAGCCACTATGGAAAACAGTATGGAGTTTCCGCAAAAATCTAAAAACAGAGTTAGCATATGATTCAGCAATCCCACGCTTGGGTATATATCAAGACAAGACTATTTCAAAAGATGCGTGCACCCAATGTTCATAGCAGCACTATTCACAACAGCCGAGACACGGAAAGAACCTGATATCCATCAGCAGACGAATGGATAAAGACGTGGTGCACGCATGCTCATTCTCTTCAGTCGTGTCCGACTCTTTAAATGTATGTCTATGCAACGGAACTCTGCTCAGCCACGAAGAATGAAATAGTGCCATTTGCAGCAACGTGGATGGACCTAGGGATTTATCACACTCAGTAAGTCAGAAAGAGAAAGACACTCGTATATGGAATCTAAAAAAACGATATAAGAAAACTTATCTATGAAACACACACAGACTAGGGAACAGACTTGTGGTTACCAAGGGAATCAATCAGGGGCGGGGGAGGGACAGACCGGAAGTTTGAGATTAGCAGCTGCAAACTATTAGTATTTTATACAAGATGGATAAACAATAAGCTTACTATATAGCCCAGGGAACTCTTTTCAGTATTCTGCAATAAACCATAATGGAAAAGAAGATGAAAAATGATGTCTGTATATGTACAACTGATTCACTTTTCTGTACAACAGAAATTAACACAACATCGTAAATCATCTATACTTCAATAAAATGAATTTTTCTTAAAATCCAAAAAAAAAAAAAAGGAAAGGAAAATAAGAATATGAAACAAAGCACAAATGTTTTAGAAAAAGCTCATTGTTTAAACTATCTTTTTCCCCGAGGGATAGGTGTCTGATTCAGCATTAAAGAGCTGAGCGACTGAGGTGTGGTTACTGCCCAAAGGACTGAAATGGCTGACGAGCCGAGAAGACTCGGAGAAGCGTTCCAGCCAGTACTACTGTCTCCATGTAACAAGAGGGTCAAGTTCATGGGAAACAGCCAGGGGGAAATACCAAGTCATGTTTCATGTGTCTGAAACACAGACACTATAGGTACTCATCAGAGGAAATTAAACTCAGAGGGGGCGATTCAAAGCAAACCTCCTTCCCCTATGCAAATACACAGAACTGCAAATCCATGGCAAAAGGGAGCTCTCCTTTGGTTTTCAGTAAACCGCCAACAACCTCTGCAAGCTATAATCTAGATCTTAAGGGTCTACACCGACGATTAAGCTGTGGATGAAACCCTCAGACCACAGACCTTAGAAGTTGCACAATGCTGTCCACAAATGTTAGGTTCACAGTTCATTAGAAGGATCCTGGAACCCGGGCCAGTGTGCCAGCCAGCATCCTGGTGCCTTTAGGAGAGTCTCTGGTGGTGGGAAATACAAGTCTGTGAACAGTTTGAGCAGTTGAGAAACAAAGTTTATAAGTTGCCTGGGCAATTCCACCCACTGTTCCTGTTTCACAAAGGAAACCCTCATGGGCTGGAAGGGGTTGATGCCTTCCAGCGAAATGGCTGCACTGCTCAGGAAGGTGGTTTCTGGAGAGAGGTTCCCTTTCGGTTCGCTGGTGTGTAAACGTGCAGCCCCACCGCACCCCTTCCTCTGACCCATGCTCCCCCAGCAGTATCACCCAACCCCACATGACAGGCACCCACCACCTCCTCCCAATGCATGGTTTCCAACCCCATTCTCCAACCTGGAGGTGCCCCCACATTCGGAAGGCCCACTTGAAGTCCCACAGGCGCTCAGGGTGCACAGGCCACCCCGACTCCTTCTGTGTTGCTGTCTCACTGGAAGGCCCCCCAGACATTGGGTGTTGTCCTTGCGCCTTGCTGACATCCTTGAGTGGATTTCCCAGCCCTCTCCCTTCCTCTGTGTGCCCCTGCTCCCGCTGCAGAGCCCTCCCAGCTAATCTTCCTGCTTTGAACTGGCTCTCCTGGACCCTGTCCTCCTCGTCACCTACAGGAGTAAACTCAAGGCCATCAGGACAGAGCCGAAGGCTGTTGAGTCTGCTCCCTGCCCCGTGGCTCCCCTCGACAATTGCGTCCCACAGAGGCCTGGCATGGGCACTCCACACACCCAGAGTCCTGGCCCCGGCGTTTCCATGCTTCCCCTGGCCAGAACCATTCCTGCCCAGCTCCTTCCTAACCGCCAGCTTTTCCTCCCCACTTATTTGGAATAAATGACCTGAGTTTAATTTTCTGGGTCTATGTCCAACACAAAATGCACTGCCTGATAACCCACTCCCAACAAGGACCTGTTGGATACCCTCAGGGAAGGTGGGCTCCAAGCTCTACTTAAAAAAAAAAAATGTATTTTGGGGGGAGTGGCATACGAGATCTTACTTCCTCCACTGAGGATTGAACCCATACCCTCTGCACTGGAAGCCCAGAGTCTTAACCACTGGACTGCCAGGGAAGTCCCCTGAGTGTGACTTCTTACCACATGGTAAACTTCAGCCCTGGGAGGGCTGGCTGGCTGGGCTATTGACCAGAGATCTAAATGACTGCACAGTGAACATGCTGAAGGGTTCATTGAGGTCCACCACCCTGAAGATGAAGCTCCCTGCTAGGCCGTTATCTCTAAAGGAGAGCCTGGATTCTGATCAACTCTAAATTCCCTTCAGCTTTCAAGAAATACCACCTGATGAGGCCAAGTGGCTTTGTCCAGGAATTCAAAGGCGATGAATGATGAGAAGGGATAGCCACGTGCTGTGGACACCCTACTGTAGCCCCTTAGGGTGGTGTTCCCTTCTCTGGAGCAGGGCAGATGTCCAGCAAGGCTGGGGACACATGTGATTGTCCTGACTGGGGGTTGAGGGGAGGGGGAGGGTGGTGCTAGGAGCAGGGAGTAGACAGAGGCCAGGGATGGTGCTGGGCATCCTGCAGACCTCATGGCAAAGATGGCCTGGCCCCAAGGTCAGCGCTGAGGCGGAGAAGCCCCGCCTAGCTTCAGTTCCTGGCCTTTGCATTTTCATTTACCAAGAGGTCCGTGACTCAGGTCCCGTGCACCCATGTGCCATACAAGACAGGCGAGCAGACAAGGAAAGGTCACCACTGCTGGACTTCCAAAGAGTTTGAAGGTGGGTGTGCATGTGTGTGTATTTAGGGTCCTTGCCTGTTCCGGATTCATCCAGGCAAATTTATCCAGACTGCCTCCTTCCAGTCCTACCTAAATCAGATGGAGGAGGCAAGGTTGACTCTGGACAAATGTATAGCATCCCACCAACTCCCAGTGACCTGTCCATTGCCCTGTTGGTCCCTGCCCTCCAGTCTGGTGGAAGGTGTGACACTTTGGTGTCTTAGAAATGTTTCCATGAAGACATCCCAGGGTACTGGGAAGCCAGCTTTGATCTCCGCTGCACCTCCGAGTGCTTTGTTGTATGTGGTTTGAAGTGAAGTGTTAGTCGCTCGGTCATGTTCTAACTCTTTGAGACCCCATGGACTGCAGCCTGCCAGCCTCCTCTGTCCGTGGAATTCTCCAGGCAAGAATACTGAAGCGGGTAGCCATTTCCTTCTCCAGGGGATCTTCCCAACCCAGGAACTGAACCTAGGTCTCCTGCATTGCAGGCAGATTCTTAACCATCTGAGTCACCAGGGAAGCCGCTATATGTGGTTTGGGGTTATCCACTGAAGTCAGACTCTGGATCAAAGCCCCTTCCAGGGGTTTCTGTGGCCCATCAGTGCCCACTATGGCACTGAGTCTATGGCGGAAATTCATTAAACGCTTGTTTGATTACTTTTTACCTTCTAAGGAGATAATTAACAAACTACAATAACTCCCCCTATCAAGTTTATTTTCAATGATTCCTTTTCTCTGCATACCCCCTCACCCCCTGCAACCTGAGCCTACGTTAGAATCTCTGCTAGTAGGCCTTTCAGATGGGGTAGGGAGAGGCGGAGAGGATGCTTGCATCAGTGAGAGTTGGAAGGCGCCTTTTCTTCCTACCTGGCTTGGGTAGGAAAGTGACTCCGCAGTACTGTCCTAGACACCCCACAGTCCCAGGGTGGGTGGCTGGCCTTTTTGCCTCTTCTCCGAACTTCTAGTGGAAGCAGAAGCCAGTAGTGCATGCGGACACGGAGAAGTAAGAACGAGGTGATGGGAATAGGGTCTGTGGTACCGCCTGCTGCTCTGGGTCTCTCCATCTCGCTCTGACCTTCCCAAACTCGTGTCTGGTTAGTTCAGACTTGGGACCATAACACCTGGGGGGTTCTCAGGGTCATAATACGATGCGCCTACATTTGTGATGATTCTGACCACACCTGTTGCTGTCAGACACTCTTGCGTCAGCAGAATGGATGGCATTTTGAGGACCACTACCCACTCTGCAAGTCTGTGCACACAGAGTGGGAAATGCTTTCAGAAACCACCTGGTTAGAGCTTTAGGACCAAACTAGTCAAAATCGGGACATTAACATGACTCTTTTCTATCATCACTTGGATTAGGGGGTCACTTGTGAATATTGGCTTATCCGAGCACAGTCAAGGGGGTCGAAGTTAACGTCAGATCCCTGCCTCCAGAGCTTCATTAACTCCCCTGTGCTAATTAGGATGCTTCTAGGTCTGGATGGAATGACTCCTTGACTAAGAGTCAGGAGACCTGGAACCTGGCCTCTGCTTGGCCACTGACCTTCAATGCATGGTCTCACCTCTCCAGCGCCTTCTTCTGAAATGTGGACGATCGCACCTGCTCTACCTGCCTCCCAGCTGTGCTGTGAGGATAAGCGGAGTATATGCCAGTGCTCCCCCCCAGCCCCGAAGCCCTCCTGGAAACTTCTGGCTCCTTTCATTGTGCAAATATAGGCCTTGCCTTAGGGTTTTCTGTGTTGTTGCTGAGTGAACGGCTGGAGGAAAAGTTGAGGTGGACTTGGGAGGAAAGGAAGAAAACAAGGCCAGGCTTCTCCCGGCAGTGCCTCCAGCACAAGCCACTCCCCTCTAGCAGCCATGGGTCCCCAGCATCCTTCAGGGGCTTACAGCATCACCCCAGGTGCTGTGGGCAGCCCCCGTCCTGAGTTCTCAGGGCCGTGTAAGAGGAGTGATGCCCGCCTCAGCATCTCCACCCAGCACGCCCACACCTTCCTAGGCAGCTGGCCACTTCCACTCCCGCTGGGCAGCCTGACGGCTCACACGACTCCTTGGCTCCCTCAAGGTCAAGCCTACTTCCCACCGCGCTCTCCCACGGCCTCGCCTGCCAGCCTGGCTGGAGTCCCGCATTGTGTTAAGGAGCAGGGAACCAAGGGTTGGTGGGAAATATTGTGCAATCCCTAGGGATTATGGTAATGTGTATCCCCCATCCATTTAATCATAAGTAGAGACAGCTAAACACTAGATTACAGGCATCAGAAGTTGTTGACTGTTTACTAAAACCAGGAGGGCAGTCCAGTGTGATCCAGCAGTTCATATTCATTAAGCTGGGAAAGGGGGGAAGGAAGTGCTTTTAAACTTCTCCACTGCGTATAATTTACTCTGATGAATACCCACAGAGTATGTGTTTCATGTCAGATACAAGTTAATTTTCCCTCTGGCTCTTTCCCATGAACTTGCCACGAGGCCATAACTACTTAATCCGCTCTAGCACTGGGGTTCCAGAAAACTCTTACTAAATTATAGTCCTGGAGTTCCTCCCTTTCCCTGAAGCCCACCTGTTACCTCATCTGTCAACCCAGATGAACGTTACCTTCGGCTCGGTACCTCCTCTGAGACCTTTCATAGCATCTTTCCTGGGGTCCTGACATCCTCAGAGTCACCTGTCTGTCCTGTTGCTTCTGCCACTAACTTCTTCCCTTTTCTGATGCGGAGAGAACCCCAGCCTCACGTCCGCATCAGAGAGAAGCAAGAAAATGGCACCAGTGATGAATCCAGATATGCTTGTGTAAATGTTTTAACATACAGTTTGGGGGATTACTGTCACCGTGGAATCCCTCTGCTTCACATCTTAAACAAGAATCACCATCTTTCATCAACTCAGGAAAATTTCTTGCCTTTTGATGTTTGATTTTTCTTTTTCTTTCTTTTATGGAATTCCAGCTCACTGAGATTTAAACCTTATCATTCTGTCCTTTCTGGAGCAGGAAATGGCAACCCACTCTAGTATTCTTGCCTGGAGAATCCCATAGACATAGGAGCCTGGTGGGCTACAGTCCATGTTGACACAAACACTCAGATGTGACGGAGCGCCTGAACACACACACACACACACACACACACACACACACACACACATTCTGTCCTTTATCGTGTTTCTTTCTTTCTCTCACATGCTTTTCATTTCTTTGTCTATCTGTGTTGCATTCTGGGAAGATCTCTGAGTATTTTTCTGTACACAACTCTTCCTGTCTCTTATGTCGACAACAGAATTAAGCATCTTGTTGAGGCACAATAAAGTCTTATTTTAAGTTTTTTACACAAACGTACTCATATCCTTGAGCAGATTTCAGCATTAAACAGTTGCACACGCATCAAGTTTCAGCTGTTTATTTGCTAATAAGGTTAAGTCCCCAAAGATGTACCAAAATGACTGTGCACAGTTAGGGGGAAAATATTATCTCCTAAGTAGAAAATTGTGTGGCTGGCTTCTGAAAACCTTCATTCTCATCCGTAGCTTTACAGAAGAAAACTTTCATTTAAAAGTCCAAGCGTTCCTTCCTTCCTTCTTTGGCTGTGACCTACAGGCCCTGAGTGGTCAGCGGAAACGCCAGGTTGGGAGTTGTTCTTTTGACCTTGATGGAAAGACTGGATGTCCTTCTGTCCCACATGACATCAATCGCTCTAGGACCCTAGCCTCAAGAGGAGTCGACCAGGTTGGATGCTTATGGCTTGAATGTACACAAAGATGGAAGACTGTATATATACTTATAATGGAGTCACTTTGCTGCACAGCAGTGCTTAACACAACATTGCAATACAACTATACATAAATTAAAAAAAAAAAAAGAAGACTGAATTATCCAGGGCCAGGAAAGGATTATATAATCTTTTATCTAAGAAGCTTCCAATTTTTCCAGCTTTGACTGAGCTACCTTTTAACCTATCCATTGAGTTTTAATTTCTGTTATTATCATGGTTTTATTTTGTTTTTAAAGTACTGGTCTTTCTTTCAAATCTGTCTGGTTTGTTTGGCAGTATTTTATTTCTTGCTTCTTTTTTTGATTCCCTCTTTTACTTCTATGTTATTGTTTAGTTGCTAAGTCATGTTTAACTCTTTTGTGACCCCATGGACTCTAGCCCACCAGGCTCCTCTGTCCATGGGATTTCCCAGGCAAGCATACTGGAGTGGGTTGCCAGGCCTTTCTCCGGGGGGTCTTCCCAACCCAGGGATGGAACCTGCGTCTCCTGCTTGGCAGGAGAGTTCTTTACCACTGAGCCACCGGGGAAGCCCTCTGCTTCTTTAAATGTTGTGGAATGCCCGCGTTCAGTTCTCCGGGGGACTTGCCAGCATCTGGGTGTCTGCCCTCTCATTGCTGGCCCTGCTGGCTCCTGCTCTGAGGCTTGTTATCTCCTGCATTTTTAACCAGGGCTATGAGCTTGTGTCCTACTTACCGAGCTGAATTTATGGAACCACACGAAGATTTGGCTGAGTAGGCAAACCTCCAAAAAGGTTTTACCTTTCATTCTTCCAGGTGCCCTCAACCTAAGACCTCTGGAAGTTAAAGTTCCCAGTTCTGGAGTTTCTGGACAGCCCAGATGGCTCAAATTCATTCCTTAACCCCATTGCAGGAATGCCATGGTTATACGCTTTCAGAGGACTTTCCCCCATATCTAGAGTCAGGGTCAAAGCAGATGAGTTTCTTTGTCATGTCTTTGCTGGTACAGAGCCGTTCGGGTCCATCTTTATGCTGAGGGTGGTGTCTATATGTGAGGAGTCTTATTTCCAACTTCCCAACCTGCACGGACCCAAGGCCTTGTCTCTTTACTCCATCTGTTCAGTTCGGTTCAGCAGCTCAGTCGAGTTTGACTCTTTGCGACCCCATGGACCAGCATACCAGTCTTCCCTGTCCATCATCAACTCCTGGAGCTGACTCAAACTCATGTCCATTGAGTCAGTGATGCCATCCAACCATCTCATCTTCTGTCGTCCCCTCCTCCTCCCACCTTCACTCTTTCCCAGCACCAGAGTCTTTACTCTATGGGGCCACTCATATCCATGGCTCTCAGAAACCGAGGCCATGAATACTTTCCTGGGGTCTATGTGTAGAAGCTGCCAGAACCTGTGCTTTCCTGGGCTCTCTTCATTTTGACTGCTGAGAATTTCCCTTGCTTTCTCAAAAGTACAGTCACTGGCAAGATTATTTGCAATAGCCAAGATATGGAAACAAGATGTCTCTTGACAGATGCATTGGTAAACAAAATGTGGTAACTGAACAGTGGAATATCGCTCAGCCACCAAAGAGAAGGAAATTCTGCCATTTGTGATGACATAGATCCACCTCAAAGGCATTATGCCCAGTGAAATGTCAGACAGAGAGACAAATAACGTTATGATCTCACTTATATGTGGAATCTAAAATAAATACAAAAGGCAAAACTCAGAAAACGAGGTCAGATTTGTGGTCACTAGGGGCGGGATGTGGCGGGATGTGGAACTGGATGAAGGTGACCAAAAGGTACAAAATTCAAGTTAAAAGATGAATAAGTACTTGGATGCAATGGTTAGCATGATGGCTGTGTGGTTTACTTGAAAGCTGCTAAGAGAGTAAATCCTAAGAATTCTCATCAGAAGGAAGAAAACATTTTTCTTCTTTTTTTGGGCAACTATATGATAAAATGGATGTTAAATAAACTTAATTGGTAGTCAACATACAACACATATAAATCAGATCATTATGCTATATACTTTAAACAGTGTTGTATGTCAGTTATGGGATTTCAAGGTGGCTCAGTGGTAAAGAATCTGCCTGCCAGCGCAGGAGATGCGGGTTCAATCCCTGGGTCAGGAAGATCCCCTGGAGGAAGAAATGGCAACCCACCACAGTACTGTTGCCTGGAGAATTCCATGGACAGAGGAGCCACAGCCCATGGGATAGCAAAGAATCAGACACGACTGAGCTCTCTCTCTCTCTCTCTCTCACACACACACACACACACACACTCCACCATACCATATGTTAAAAAAGGAAGTTTCCTTCCATATTCAAAATCTTGTTTCCCTGGGAGGGAGGGGAACTTTTGGTAGGAAAAGAAATAGCACCATGCCCGTTCCCCTCAACACACTGCTAAAAAAAAAAAAAAAAAAAAGCCTTGAAGTGAATGTCCCTGGATATATGAATGTTGTTTATATCTTGGATGATGCCACAAACTCAGACACGGGGACAGGGGAATGCCTAAAAAAGGCTGCATTCTGATATTCAGGGAATGTAATCTTAAATAATCTTATTAAACAATTATACATCCTTGCTTCCCTAATGTGAATTTCTTCCTAGCCTGCGTGTAATTATGTGCACCAAAGGGAAGACTGATTCAGGAGTAAAGTGGATCGTAGAGGGAAGATGGTACCGCAGAGGATGAGGATGAGGTGTGGTGGGCGCTGCATCAATGTCACTCCTGTGGGGGATGGGCCCTTGGATGCTGGACACCAACCAGGTCGGGCCCACTCTTAGCGGGGTTTAATTGTCTCCCGGAAAAATGGTTTGCACATCGCACTTACAGTGGCTGGTGTGTGACTGTCCCACCATGACGAAGATCCTGTGGTTGCCAGGACTGAGGGCGCTCCCGTGGTGAGCAAGCTCCAAGAAGCTAGTTCCCCACTGGGCTTGCAAAATGGAAACCAAGTCACGTGTAGGAGCAGGAACGCGGTTTGTCAGAGCAGCTCAAAGCCGTTGACGGAAGACTTCGTCTCGGCTGGTGAGAGCACGTGCTCGGATGCCGTGGCCGGAGCTCGGGGGGATGTTTCCAACATTCAGGGTTCACTAGATCTGCTCCCTTCCATCACAAGCGGTTCAGTGTTTGTGTGTGTTTGCATTTTCACACCCCCTTTCCTTGTCGGCTTTGGCCGTGGTCTTGGGAGGTATTAGAAAGTAACATTATATGGTCCAAGTGAAAACCCCAGGGTTGATGCTTACCACCCATATGAACTTGGAAAATTACTCGTCTCTGAGCTCAGTTCCCCCAAATGAAAACCGTGGATAACAACAGTGCACATCTCAGCAGAGGTAAAGCCTTTAGAGCATTTCTTGGCAAACAAGAAGCCCTCGAGAAGTGTAAGGTCCTAACATTATGGATGGTGGCATTAGCAAGGGTAGAACAGCTGTGGGAAAAGTGAACAACAGAAAGTTCCCCAGGGCTCTGGTTTTGCTCGACTGAGCGCTGTATGGGGCTTTCTTCCTCCTAATTAATTCCTGCCTCCTGTCCGTATCCTGTGTGTATCCTGGTCCTGCCATTTACTGGCTAAGTGACCGTAGAGAAAATTGGTGCTCAGGATAAGTCGTGAGCTAGCCCATCTCCCGGCTGACATGGAGGAGTTTATTTTTCTCTCATGCAGTCTTGGCTGTGGGTCCAAGGAAGCTGGCCTCCCTGCGGTGGCCAGGTCAGCAGGACGATCACGTGTCATGCCTCCCAACCTGAAGCCTCCACAATTGCCCTTCGGACAGGTGTGGTCCGGTAGCCTTCCTGCACCTCACTTTCTTGATCTACCAAATGGAACTAATGCCTCCCAGAGTGGTCCTGAGGATTAGTGGCACATAGGGAGGATGGAGAGCACCCGAGTCAGGGTCGTGGCAGGAAGCAGGTGGTACACAGACTAGAATTTATCACGCCCAGAGGACATGAGCAAAGAGACTTGGTACAGCCTGTGGGCAGGTGTCTGAGGTCCGATTCCTTAGAAGCAGGTCAAGCCCAACTCTGGAGCAGGGAACAAGAGTCACCCTCCCATCCCGGGCACGTAACAGGGCAGATCTGGGGGTGGGAGGGGGAAGATGGAGCATAACCAGCTCAGCACACAACGGACATTCATCAGTTCTAAAATGCCCAGGCTGCGCCACCGTTCAGCTGGGCTTGTGGAGCGGTGGCAGCTCGCCCCGCCTTGGTCGTCGGTTGGTTCAGTCACTAAGTCACATCTGACTTTTTGTAGCCCCATGGACTGTAGCCCACAGGCTCTTCTGTCCGTGGGATTTCCCAGGATTTCCCAAGATACTGAAGTGACTTGCCGTTTCCTTCTCCAGGGGATCTTCCCGACCCAGGGACTGAACCTGGGTCTCTCACATTGCAGGCAGATTCTTTACCTTCTGAGCCACAAGGGAAGCACCCTCACCCTTGGGTCTGGCTTATTCTCTGGCCTTCCTCTCCCCCTTAACTGAAGCATCTAGAAGAAAGTGTTGTAACTGCAGACCCCAGGCTGTAGCACAAACCCAGAAGAATGTGTGTCGTGTGACCATCCACGTGTCCTTGGATGCGCCGTGCCCAGTGGTCCCCTTGGCGTGGACGGAGCCTCCATGTCTCCATGTGGACACGCTCAGCTCCTTGAGGCCCCACTTAGAAGGATGCGGAGCGACCAGGACCCACTGCCCTGGGCTCGGAGTCACCTCCTCTCCCTCCTGGACTCTCGGTGACCCCCGACAGGCCTCCCTGCTCTGCACCCACTCCATCCTGACAGCCTTGTTCCCATTTTAGAAAGCGTTCCCTGCTCCTTCTTTCACAGAGAACCGAGTCCAAACAGTCAGCCTACTACCCAAACTACCTCTCTCTCTCCCCTTCCACCAAAACCTCCGCCCAAGGATGACCTCAACCACACCCAAATATTCAGTTTCTTACAGTTCCCCTCCTCTGAGCTTGGCTCCAGATGGAAGCCCCCCAACCAACACCCATGGCCCCACCATCCACTCCAACCTGCTTCATCCTCCCTGGAGGAAGTCCCTTTTATCCTCCATGGTAGTATGCCTGCTGTCTGCCTAATGCTGCTGATTTATGTCTAAGTCTGTCTCCTTGACCAGACTACAAGCGTCACCAAAATCATCTTCATTTCTGTAGCCTTCTAATGATGCTCGGCGTGGCATTTCACATGCTGAAAGTACTCAGTGAGTAAATCTATTCTGAGTCTTTCTTCAAAGGTAGTTCCTAAAAGAGCTGGGAAAAGAGGAGGCTCCATTGGCAGCCCTGATTTTTATTTATTCATTCATTTTATTGAAGAATAGTAGATTTACAATGTTGCATTAGTTTCAGGTGTATGGCAAAGTGATTCATACGTATATATTCTTTATCAGAGTTTTTTCCATGATGACTTTTTACAAGCTATTCAATAGCTCCCTGTGCTATACAGTAAATCCTTGCTGTTTATGTTATGTATAATAGTTTTAATTATATATAAAGTCTTTTAGTCCCAAACTCTTAATTTATCCTTCCCCTCTCACTTCCCCTTTGGAAGCCATGAGTCTGATTTATATGTCTGTGAGTCTGTTTCTGTTTTGTAATTAAGTTCATTAGTGTCATATTTTACATTCTACCTATGGGGTATCCTATAATTGTCTTTGACTTACTTCACTTTGTGTGATAATCTCTAGCTTCATCCATGTTCCTGAAAATGGCATTGGTTCATTCTTTTTTATGGCTGAGTAATATTCCACCTCATGCAAAGAGTTGACTCATTGGAAAAGACTCTGATGCTGGGAGGGATTGGGGGCAGGAGGAGAAGGGGACGGCAGAGGATGAGATGGCTGGATGGCATCACTGACTTGATGGACATGAGTTTGGGTAAACTCCAGGAGTTGGTGATGGACAGGGAGGCCTGGCGTGCTGTGATTTGTGGGGTCGCAAAGAGTCGGACACGACTGATCGACTGAACTGAATATTCCATTGTATATACCTACCTCCCTTCTTTATGCGTTCATCTGTATATACGTACCACCTCTTTTTTTATCCATTCATCTACTCCCATGTCTCAGCTGTTGTAAACAGTGCTGCTCTTAATTTGAATACATCTCTCTCTTTTTTAAAAAAATCCCCAAACCTCAAACTTCTACCGTAGAAGGATGTGGGGCAGAGGAGACACCCCTGGGGTGCCCTGCCCCGTGAGAACCATTAAAGACTGCCTCCATTTCTTTCCATCCTTTTCTCTTTATTCTGTTCCGGGCAGTGATTTCGCCCATTCTCCCTTCTGGGGCACTTATCTATCCTTCTGCCTCCGTTACTCCGCTATTGATTCCTTCTGGTGCGTTTTTCGTTTCAGTTACATGTTGCTCCTCTCTGTTTCTTCTTTAGTTCTTCTAGCTCTTTGTTAAACATCTCTTGCACTCTGTGCCTCTATTCTTTTTCTGAGATCCTGGACTGAAAACCAACAAGGACCTACTGTTAACACAGGGAACTCTGCTCGATATTATGTAACAACATAAATAGGAAAAGAATTTGACAAAGAATAGATACATGTAAGTGTATAACTGAATCAATTTGCTGTACCCCTGAAACTATCACCACACTGTTAACCAACCATGTGTGCTGTGCTTAGTCACTCACTCGTATCCAAATCTTTGTGACCCCAAGGACTCTAGCCCACC
Source organism: Oryx dammah (assembly GCF_014754425.2). NCBI lineage: Eukaryota > Metazoa > Chordata > Mammalia > Artiodactyla > Bovidae > Oryx > Oryx dammah. Next base: position 36,081,096 of record NW_024070191.1, read on the forward strand.
AGGCTCCTCTGTCCATGGGGATTCTCCAGGCAAGAATACTGGAGTGGGTTGCCATGCCCTCCTCCAGGGGATCTTCCCAACTCAGGGATCAAACCCAGGTCTCCTGCATTGCAGGTGGATTCTTTACCAACTGAGCCACCAGGGAATCACAACACTGTTAATCAATTATACTTCAATACAAAATAAAAAGCTTTTAAAGAAAGGACACAGAGGGACTTGTTGCTTTAGTGGCACTCGAGTCAGGGTTTCTGGGAGGGGCCCAAAGTCAACAGAGCCTGCTTCTGGGGTGGCTCGTGACCTTCCCCATCAAAATCACAAGGGCAAGGAGACGAAGGACTGGCTCTTCCTCAGGTGCCTGTCGAGATGGACTTGGAGATTCTCTTTGGGACTTCTGCACACACAGGACTCCCCACACGAGCATGTGCCCTGCTGGGACCCCTGCTTCCCTCCTGCAAGCCTCCCAGCCCATGGTCCATTTGCGAACACGTCCTCACCTCTATGGCTGAGTTTCCAGGGAGGCTCTGCTTTCCTCCAGTATAGTCTGGAGAATGAGGGCAGCCTCCATTCCAGGATGGCTTGAGCCTTGCCCATCCCCCTGACTGCCCTGCCCTCTCCAGCACCCTGGGAAGTGGCTGGTCATTTCCTGTCCCCCGGCCTGGCCCTGATACTGGCCCAGGACAGGGGGAGAGCACCTCCCCACACACCACTCTCCCTCGCTGAAAAGTAGCTGAAAAGTCACATCCTGTGTTTGCGTAGCGTGGTGTTCCACTGACGATGTCCTAAGCCCGGTGCAGACAGCTCATTGTCCCCGCTCCCTCCCTGTTCTCACCGCCTCGCCTGGTGGCAAGGAAATTGGGTGAAGGGCACACGCTCAGTGGACTGGGGCGTGAGTACCCGGAGTATGAAGCAGCTAAGAGATGAGAAAGGTCACGGAGATGCAGACAGAGAGAACAGACTTGCGGACCCAGAGCTGGGAAGGAGAGGGTGGGACGAATGGAGAGAGCAGTATGGAGACATACGACTACCATCTGTAAAAGAGACAGCCAGTGCGAACTTGCTGTACAACTCGGGGAGCTCAACCCAGGGCTCCGTGACAACCTAGAGGGGTGGGATGGGGTGGGAGGTGGGAGGGAGGTTCAAGAGGGAGGGGCGATACGTGCACCTATGGCTGATTCATGTGGATGTGTGGCAGAAACCGATAGACTAGTGTAAAGCAATTATCCTTCCACTAAAAGTAAATTTTTTTTTTTTTTAAGATTGGGAAGGTCAGAAAACCTCAGCTCCTGGTTTGGGACTAAAACTCACTCGGGTCCTAAATCAAAATATTCCTCCTTTTGCATTCACCTGGCTGCTTTCTTGGCGACCTTTCCCCGTGGTGGAACAATCTGGGGGCGGAGGAGGGGCAGGCTCACTGTGCTTGGCTGGCCTGATGACGTCATTGAAGACTTGAAGCTGATTTTGTGTAGAGCAGGCTCCGTGCGTTTATGAAGCCTGTTATATACTTTTATGTCATTTAGGCTTTTATGAAGCGTTTTATGTACTTTAAGATATTGGTCTTTCCAATGAACTCTCCATTTGATGGATGAAACACTGGGGTCTCAGAGGTGAACCCCAAATCCACAGCCTTTCCCACTGGCCCACAGCTGCATGTTCTGCTGAATTTGGTGGGAGACAGTGTCTCCTTTCTTTTAGACCCTCCACCCTGCAGAGTGGGGCACTGGGCACATAATAGATGTTAAATCAATGCTTGTGGATTGAATGGAAGAACATTTGCACCCTTCAGAGCTCAACAAATATCTGTTGAAACTGAGTTGCCCATGACCCCTGACCCTCCCTCAGGCTGTGACCTCTCCATTTCGGCTCCAGGCTTGCGTCTCAGGCTCCTTCAAGAAGGCAGATGGCAATGCTGACATTTACCTGGGACCCAGCAGAACAAAAACTGAACTCCTCCCCAGCCCCCGACACCAGCCCCACCCTCATCGTCTGTCCTTTTGCCTCCCAAATCCTCCCAGATCGCACTTTCGTAAGAGTTAACCTCATGTGAGGCTCGATGAGCGTCAGAAACCTGATGGAGTCGCCAGGTTCCCAGCACCTCACGTCCATGGATTAATCAGTATCCCAAGATTATAGGATGTTAGGGCTGGAAGCAAGCCCTTCATTACAGATGAAGAAACCATCCCCTCAGCGGGATTTGCAAGAACCAGAGGCGGCATCAGCGCACGTCCTGTCACCTCACTCAGCCTGGGTCTCCATCCCCATCAGACTGGACGTGACCTTTCTAATCCCCCTTCTCCCAGGTGGTTATTTGCCAAGCGCCTGCGAGTTTGAGCGCCGTGTTTTCGCAGACTCCCACAGATAGTTGACAACACAGCTCTTCAGAACCTGCTGCACGAGCTTAGACAAAGCTGCTGCCTTTCCCAGAGCTAAGCGAAGTTCACCAGCTTGGCCCCAGCGTCTGATGAGACTGTTTTTTTTCTAGAAACTTCCTAGCAGTTAGCTGGTGGGAACTTTCCCTTACTTACCAAGCAGCATTCAAACGCTCTTCATTTTATCTAACATCCCTTACGAGGCTAAGGCTAACTCAGGATAATCGAGGGTTGTGAATAGCTAATCAATTCAAAAAGAGTTATTTAGCGCATGATTAGGAATGACTGAAAGTCTGTGGACTTTCAAGCAGACAAAAGGCACTTGGGCTAAACCATCTAAAGGCACAGGCAGCCCTAAAAGGGACACCGATTAGGGATTGCACATGTACATCTGGTCTGCGGGGCTGAGCAAACCAGAGCTCTTCCGGCCAGCGGCTCTCTCCCGGCAGAAGCACCAGCTGTGTGCTTGCCGTATGCTAGCTCCCTGGCGTTGAGCCCCTCAGAAACCCTGTGCGGTAGTGTCCTCGTTTTATAAATTATCCACCGGATGGTTCCCTACTTCTAAAGTAAGTAAGTAAGTAAGTGAAGTCACTCAGTCATGTCCGACTCTTTGCGACCCTGTGGACTATAGCCTACCAGGCTTCTCCATCCATGGGATTCTCCAGACAAGAATACTGGAGTGGGTTACCATTTCCTACTCATAAAAGGCTCCGTCACTTACTCAGGCTGGTGCACCTAGAAGTAAATCCAGCTTCCAAGCTCAGCTCTGTCTGTGGATTCAAAGATGAAGCTTTCTCTGTTTTACCTATGGGTTCCTTCTTTCCTTCCCCCACTTTCACCCCCCTCTCTCTTCCTTTCTCCTTCCCTCTCTCTATCCCTTCCTTCTTCTATTTTTTTTTTTAGAAGCCAAATGCTTTTTCCAACCAAACAGCACACAAATCCAAGCATATAAACCATCCTAGAGACTTCCCTAGTTGTCCAGTGGCTAAGACTCTGGACTCCCAGTGCAAGGGGTCTGGGTTCAATCCCTGCCCAGGGAACTAGATCCCACAAGCTGCCTAATAAATAAATTAGAAAAAAAAAACATGCCAGAGAAGAGTCACATTGCTTTATTCGTCATTGACAAAAACTGGAAACACACCACGTGACCTGCAACAGCTGAGCAAGCTATCAAGCTGGTATGTATGCCTATAGTAGACTCAGCTACAAACAGGAGCCAGCTCTGATACACACTGACCGTGGATGAACCTCAGAATGATTTTGCTGAGTGAAAGAAGCCAGACACCAGAGTGCACACTGCCTGATTCCACTGACATGGAAATTTAGAAACGCTGAAGCCAGTTGATGGTGACAGAGGGAAATCAGGGTTTCCCTGGGGCAGGGGCCGGGAGCTGATTGCAAAGTGGCTGAGGGAAGCCGACCTATTTCAGGGGTAATGAAAATGACTCTGCACGTGGATTGTGGGGTGATGTTTCTAGTTGTTACCACTCATTGAACTTCACACTTAAATGTGTATAATTTATGGCTTGTAATTACACCTCAGTTTTCACTTTCATGCATTGGAGAAGGAAATGGCAACCCACTCCAGTGTTCTTGCCTGGAGAATCCCAGGGACAAGGGAGCCTGGTGGGCTGCCATCTATGGGGTCACACAGAGTCAGACATGACTGAAGTGACTTAGCAGCAGCAGCAACATCAGTTTATCTGTGTTGTTTTGGTTTGTTTTGAAAGCAGAACTGCTTTAATTGAGGAAGGCGGGGGGTGGGGGTGGTGCTCAATCCCATCCCTTCCCTGACCTCTTCAGTGGCCTGTGGTTCCCTAAAGGACCCCAGAGCGCTCTGCGGAAATCTGTATCTTCCGGAGGTGGTCGGCCACCCCAAGCTGCCCCACACTGCCCAGCAGTGGAGGCTTTGTAAAGGGCGCGAGATCAGCTCGTTTCCAGGTAAAGCACCTCAGCATCCTTACTGTAGGCTGCTGTAAGGGACAAGCTGTCACCGGCAGGAAAGAGGCTTCTGGACTAGTTGCAGCCTCTGTATTGTAGAAAGGAATGCTGGTGCGGAGTGGGGAGCTAATAAACGAAGCTAAGGAATCTCATGAGCTTGGGTATGTGTGTGTAAAACTTTGCTTCTCTCAACTTGGACGCAGGAAACATTTTGTTTTCTGTTGCTCAATCAGATTACCTCCGGCTCCAGTCTCCACTGACCAGAGCGACGGGATGAGCAGGATCTGTTTTCATTGCCTTGGGGCTGTGCGGGAGTCCCGGGGTGTTGATCCATCCAGAGGACTTCAGGAAGCAGCTCAGTCCTTAAACTTCCTGGTCCCAGCTGGGTGCCCAGTGCCCGGCCTCTAGGGTCCATTTCAAAATCAAAATCTTTGACCTCCAGCTGGGGCGGGAGGCCTTGCACCAGGCCCTCAGTGGACACCAGTATCTGCCTCCCCATCCAGCTTGAGGCCAGGCCCTCATGGAGCCCTGGGCACAGGAGGGCTGGTCACTGCGGCCTCCAACAGCCTGCAAGCCTCCTCCATTCTCTCGAGGCCAAGGGACCCCCTTCTCTGCTTTCCATCCCCCTTCCTTCCCCAGGCGGGCTGCCTAGATCTCCTCCATTCTTCTCCCCAGGACCGTCCACCCTGGTCCCCTAGTGGGTCTGGATTGGCTGGTGTGGGGTAGTGGAGTGGAAAGGTGGGGAGCGGCCAGCACACCCCATCCTTGTTTCCTCCAATGGGAGCAGGCAAAGAGGGACTTTACTCTTCCTCGGTGAATCTGCAGCTGGGAAAGGAAGGCTGACAGGGGCCAGCTTCCTTATTCATATGAGAGCTGGTATTTATGTTTGCGTAAGATCCACGAGTTAAAGATTGGGTTTATCTCTTCCACAATTGTATCCCCTGCCCTCAGCTTGAGACTGTCTAGGTGATCCATAAATACTGAATGAATGAATGAATGAAAGGTCAAGTGAATGAATGAATAGGAGATGCCTGGAAGACACACGCCACACAGGAACTGGTTATTATCTTTGGGAATCAGAATTCCATGGAGGACTATCCCTTACTATTATCTGTACTTCTGTATTATTTGCATCACATGAACTTGTGTTTAGTGACTCTGTAATGTTTATATGTGTGTGTGTGTGTTAGGCACTCACTCGTGTCTGACTCTCCGCGACCCTATGGACTGTGGCCCACCAGGCTTCTCTGTCCATGGGATTCTCCAGGCAAGAAGACTGGAGTGGGTTGCTAGTCCCTTCTCCATGGGATCTTCCCAACCCAGGGATCAAACCTAGGTCTCACACATTGCAGGCAGATTCTTTACCATCTTAGCCACTAGGGAAGCCCAGTGTTCATATAGTCTGTATGTGAAAACTTCAGACTGTAAGGAAGATGCACATGTAAAAGCTTTATTATAATCTTGCCGTAAGAGAGAGGCTCTCTGACATGGTTCATTTTTGGGAGAAGTATATTTTTGCATGATAAAATGTTAAAATAATGGACTTGAGCCAGACTCAGAAAGGTCAGAGTGTTTGCTTAAACATTTCTAGATATGTGACTGACAGCTGAGTGGGAGACTAGTCTCTCACACACAGCTTACTTGTTGTATATTTAATGAGAAAATCACTTTAGCATTTTATCAGAAACAACAATATCCCAGGAGATGTGAATGATATCCGTGTGAATTGCACCTCTTCCAGACCAGTTGACTTAGGGCTTGTTGAGCAGTTCAGCAACATAATCAAGGACCCAGGCCCGGTCAGATATGCTCAGTATATTGGTATTTCGTCCTCATGCTTGTTGGCTACTAGTCACAAGGTAGCTGCAGTTGCACCAGGTATCATGGCCTTGCACTGTATTCGAAAGCAGGAAGCAGCAAGGAAGGAAGTGGGCAGGAAAGGACCTTCCTTTTAGTAGGGAGAAAAACATTTTCACAGAAGTCCCCCGATAGATTCATTAGTTTCAGGCCTGAGATGTGGCTGCTAGTCTTAGCTTCCCTTTTTCCTCCAGCCTTCTCAACACGAGCATTTCTCTGATTTCTTTAGGCAAACTTAAAAGATCTTCTGTGCCCTTACTGTACCTCTTGGATTCTTAATGATAAATTTTAATGCTTTCATGTCTTAAGTGCCTTTCTTCCTCGATGAACCCCAACCTTTCATATTTTCATCTCTAGGCTCTGCTATAAGTACTTTGCTAGTGTATTTTTGAATGAATTAGTGAATGACGGAGGGAAGGAAGAGGCTTTACCTCAAGTTCCTGTTTTTCTTTCCTGCCCACACTTTTTTTTGACTGGTGATGTCAGCCCTAATACATCTTCTAGCCTAAAGTTTTGCATTTCAACTCCTCCTAGAACTGGGAGTCTCAAACTCAACACATGTAAAATGGAACTTATCATCTTCCATCAAAAATAAATCCTCTGAAATGGAGATAATATTTTGGAAACATGTCAGTTGCTTTTCTCTGTTATAATCCCTCATGTGTGGTTTCTGACTACGCATTTGCCTCTGGGAGGGTTCAGTTTGTTGTGGGAGGAATGCAGGGGAGGAGGATAATAGTCAGCTTTTGAGTCTTCCAAAAACAATTGTATATTATGGAAAATTCCAAACACATGCTAAAGTAGAAGAAGATAGAAGTCTTCCTGTTCTCATCACTCAGGTTCAACAGTTGTCAACCTATGATCCGTTGCGTTCATCTGGACCCTACCTTCCCCCCCAGAGGGTGCGATGGTAGAGAATCTGCTTGCCAGTGCAAGAGATGCAGGGGTCACTGGTTTGATATTTGTGTCGGGAAGATCCCCTGGGGGAGGAAATGGCAACCCACTCCAGTATTCTTGCCTGTGAAATCCCATGAACAGAGGAGCCTGGTGGGCTACAGTCCATGGGGTCGCAGAGTCAGACAGGACTAAACACAGTACAGCTTACAGCACTTACTGAGATAATCCAGAAATAACTACGCAGCATTTGTACATAGATATTTTTTGCCTTTTTTTTTTCTTTTAGCTGAATGCTTCATCATTTTGTAAATGGAAGTAACTCCACCAGACCCTTATTGATACAATTGCTTTTTTGCCAGATTTTTGTTACTTTGGTGCTGCGTGAATAGTCCAGTGCATATATCTTTTTAGTCTTGCTACACCATCTTCCTGGAGAAGGCAATGGCACCCCACTCCAGTACTCTTGCCTGGAAAATCCCATGGGCAGAGGAGCCTGGTAGGTTGCAGTCCATGGGGTCGCTGAGTCGGACACGACTGAGCGTCTTCACTTTCACTTTCATTTTCATGCATTGGAGAAGGAAATGGCACCCCACTCCAGTGTTCTTGCCTGGAGAATCCTAGGGATGGGGGAGCCTGATGGGCTGCCGTCCGTGGGGTCGCACAGAGCTGGACATGACTGAAGCGACTTAGCAGCAGCAGCACCCTATCTTTGGGACAAATACCTAAAAGCAGGAACACCAGTTCAGAGAATAAATGCACGTGTAATTTTCATGGATACTGCCAAGTTCCCCTCCACAGGAATTAGACAAATTTGCAAAAAATTCCCACCAGCAACCCATGAGAAAGCCTGTTTCCTCACAGCTTGGCCAACAGAATATGTGGGCAAACATTCTGCCATCTATCCATCTGCTGGGTGAGAAATAGTATAGCAATGAGCTTTAATTGGCATTTTTCTTATTGTAGGCAAGGTTGAGAATCTTTTCAGATGGGCAAGGCCCATTCAGATTTTACCCTCTGTGACTTCTCTCTCTCTGTTTCCATAGATTTGTTGAACTTTTTCTTTTTTAATTTAGATGCTATTTTTATATCACGGATAATAACTCTTTGTCTATAATACTTTTTTCTGGCTTGTTATATTTTACTTATGGTACTTTTGCCATGCAAACTTTTTTTTTCATGTAATCAGATTGGTTAATCTTTTCTCTCACTGCCTCCAGTTTTTAAGCTCCAGGAAAGTTTTCTCATTGCGTAAGTTACAGAGGAATTCTCCTAGGAGCTGGAGGGCTTGATTCTTCATATTTAAATCTCCGATCCTTTTGGAACATATCTCAGTGTACCATCTGAAGAAGGGATCTAATTGTATCTTTTTCCACATGGCCGTCCAGGTATCCTTAAACCCTCTCTTGAAACGTGTATTTTTCTCCCATTGACTTGAGATGCCTCTTTCATTAGAAACTAAGTTTCACATGCAAATAGATCTTTCTCTACATTTTCTAGTCTGTTCCTTGGCCTGTGTGTCTATTTCTGGGTCTGATTCAGTGTGAGAGGGTTTTATATTTTCCTGTTTTCCCTGTTGTCCTTTTTCAGGGGCTTCCTGGCTATTCTTGGTTTTGTGTTCTACAAAATAAATAAACTATTTATTCTTTTTATAGTTTTTAGGGTCATATACTTTACAATCAATTTAACTGTCATGACGGTTCCCTGGGGGTTCAGCTGTAAAGAATCCTCCGCAGTGCAGGAGAAGCAAAAGATGAGGGTTCAGTCCCTGGGTCAGGAAGATCCCCTGGAGGAGGAAATGGCAACCCACTCCAGTATTCTTGCCTGGGGAATTCTTGCCAGATAGAGGAGTCCGGCAGGCTACTGTCTGTGGGGTCGCAAGGGTCGGACAGAACTTAGCAACTAAACCACCACCACCACCACCAAGCTTTATGAGATCATCAAGATCCCCGGCAAAGTAGCCAATTTCAACACCCAGTACCTACATGCCTCTCAGAGGAAATGAAGCTGGGAGCGGGGCGTGGTGAGCATTTGCTCAAGAGAGTGAATCATCCGGAGAGACTGATACTGCACTCGGGCAAGCTGGAGGGTGTCCTTTCCTGAACTTTCCAGAAGGTGCGATCTCACATTTGGTTACGGAGAAATGAACAGGATGTGTTTTCATTACATTTCAGCACAGGGGGCAAGTCAGTTTTGTTGCGACTCCTCTTCCTCTTGGTTTTCTTGCTTCTCTTAATAGCATAACCGTCCTCCTCTCTTCTAGATGGGAATCTCTAGCTGGCTTTGCCCCCCCGCCTCCTTCCCACACACCATCTCACGGGCCGTCCAGGCCTGTCGTTTCCACCATCACGGTGTCTTCACATTTTCCAGGATAACAGATAGGCGGGACCTCAAGGCTCTAACCACTGGCACCCAGCTGTCATTTTCAAAAGACACACATTCTTTCCAGAGCCAGGCCACTGTATACACACACGCACACATTTCTAGCCAATTAATTTTAACCAGTTAACTTTAAGGAACAAAGGACACCACTCTCCTCGTGGTCTCCTGTGTCCACTATACAGCATAAATGCTGCTGTGGTTCATTGTATGAATTTAAAAGAAAGCAGTCTGCCTTCTCCAGACTGGGGCCGGTCACAATTGAAAATGTATTTTCTGTGGGCTGCAGATAGACCTCTCTTTAATCAACATCTACATGCATATTCAGAAATTAAAAGCTAGTGTGTTTTGTCTTAAAACCAGCACGTTTTATCTAGGAACATTTTTAGAATTGAAAAAACACGCTCAGATTCTACTCCCCGTGTGTGGCAAGAGTAACAAGCACCAGAAGACTTGTCCGTGATGTCTTTATCACAGCAGCCCGAACTGCCAGCAACCCCAAGGCCCACCAGGGAGAGAATGGGTACAGATCCCTGAGGGCATCCCTCCGGTGGAATTCTCCGTGGTAATCAAGAGATCAGACTAGGGCCAAACACATCAATATGGATGATATGCAGGCTTGAACATGGGTCAAAGAAGCAGATTTAAAAAAAAAAAAGAAGGGTATATAGGCATAGTTCCCATTTTTATGAAGTTCAAGACAGGTAAAGCCACGCATGATGATAAAATCAGAATAACTTTGAGGGAGGGGGTGTGGTCTGGGAAGCCGGAGGAGGAACCTTCAGGGGCTTGGAGATGATAGTATCTTCATCTGGGAGATGGTCACCTGGGTTGCAGCTGTGCAAAGACTCACTGAGTTGTGTCTTTAGTACTCACACACTTCCCTTGATGTATGTTACACTTTAATTAAAAAAAAAAAATCTCAGAGGACCTTCCCTCCTGAGTCCTCCAGGACAGCAAACTTCTCCAAGATTCCCTGACCCCCCAAGTATCTGACATGGGGAAAGCACACACTGCCACGTGTAAAACAGGTAACTAACGAGAACCTACTTTTCGGCACAGGGAACTCTCCTCAGAACTTGGTGGGGAGCTAAACGGGGAGGAAACCCAAAAAAAGAGGGGATCTGTGCAAATATGTAGCGGATTTGCTTTGCTGTACAGCAGAAACTAATACAATATTGTAAAGCAGCTATACTCTAATAAAAACCTATTTTTAAAAAAGAAGAGCCGTGTTCTTCATCAGCCAGGAGCCGCAGACCTGTGTGTTCTATGTAACGGCGCCCCCTACAGCACAAGATAGACCCATGTCTTAATTCCAGGCGAAATGGAATTTCTCAGCCTGTTTCCCACGTGAGTGAGGACAGCCTGGCTCAATTCAGGGATCAGAAATTAGAACGTGGTGGGTGATGCAGGACCTCCTCCTCATGGCAAAGCGTACATCCGGTTTCTCAGCTTCTAAGGGTGGGAGTCACCCTCAGATTCTTGTTTTATTTTCTCCTTCATGCCTTCAGCACTGGCTCCCCTGAACAGAGTAGGGACTCAGAATGAACGAACGATGCGTGGTGGATGGACAGATGTATGAAGCCTTATATCTCCAATAAAACAGCTTCCCCATCCTCCCTAGGACTTCCCTGCAGTCCAGTGGCTAAGTGCTTCCAATGCAGAGGGCACGGGTTTGATCCCTGGTCAGGGAGCTAAGAACCCACATGCCGCTTGGCACAACAACAAAAAAAGAAAAACAAAAATGATCCTTCCTAAATGCTTGCTTTCTCTGTGGTGAGTCCTCCGCAGGGCTTTGAGATTAGAAAAGCCTCTCTCATCCTCTCTGCTCCACGTCTATTGTGTCTGTGATGAAATATAATTACATCTAAGTGGTATTTTCTCAGAGTTCTTCTTGGTTGAAATATGTCCTGTTCTCATGGTTTGTGTCCCATGATGAAATTTTTCCAGTGATAAGAGTTGGCTTTTAATCTCACATTTTCTTCTTATGGGAATTGGCAACATTAAGAATCAAGTCAGTTTGAAATATATATATATATATATATAATACATAGATATACAGATAGATAGATAGATACTTGGGTTTTTCACCAAAGGCTTCATGTGTAACACCTTTCTACCTGAGAAGAATGAATTTCTCTTTAGAACCAGCCTCCCCTTACCCCCCAACCTGGGAGCCTGGAAAATCAAGGTCCCTCCACCCAAGGGCGGTGGGGCGGTGGGATGACTGAGAACTGCTTCAGGCTGGTGAAAGCTCAGCCTGCTACCGTGAAGGGAATTGGTTGATTCAAAGCTGCTGTGTCTCTAGGGTTTGTTAGAACTGAAGTGGTTTGTTTATGTTTTTAATTTATCTTTTTGAAGTGTAGTTGATTTGCAATGTTGCATTAATTTCTGCTGTTCAGTTCTGTTCAGTTTAGTCACTCAGTTGTGTCCGACTCTTTGCAACCCCATGGACTGCACCACTCCAGGCCTCCCTGTCCATCACCAACTCCCAGAGTTTACTCAGACTGTCCATTGAGTCGGTGATACCATCCATTTTTCTGCTGTATCCTTATTTCTGCTATACAGCAAAGTAATTCAGTTGTGAGAGTTGGACTATAAAGAAAGCTGAGCACCAAAGAATTGATGGTTTTGAACTGTAGTGTTGGAGAAGACTCTTGAGAGTCCCTTGGACTGCAAGGAGATCCAACCAGTCCATCCTAAAGGAAATCAGTCCTGGGTGTTCATTGGAAGGACTGATGCTGAAGCTGAAACTCCAATACTTTGGCTACCTGATGCGAAGAGCTGACTCATTTGAAAAGACTCCGATGCTGGGAAAGATTGAGGGCAGGAGGAGAAGGAGACGACAGAAGATGAGATGGCTGGATGGCATCACCGACTCAATGGACATAAGTTTGAGTAAACTCTGGGAGTTGGTGATGGACAGGGAGGCATGGCATGCTGCGGTTCATGGGGTTGCAAAGAGTTGGACACGACTGAGCGCCTGAACTGAACTGAACTGACATTCTTCTTCATATTCTTTTCTGTTACGGTTGGTCACCGGATAGTGAATAGAGTTTCCTGTGCTGCAGAGAAGGGCCTTGTTTATCCACCCTACGTGTGACAGTCTGCATCTGCTAACCCCAAACTCTCACTTGACCCCTCTCCGCCCCCTTGGCAACAACAAGTCAGAACAGGAGCATTTCTGGACTTGCTTGTCCACTTCAGCACTACTGATGTCCCAAGGCCACAGGCTGAAGAAGCTCCATGGATGCCCGCTCTTCGCCACTTCCTGGCACAACTAGGACTGTCTCTTACTTTGTCTGACACCTATCCTTCACCCTGCAGAGCACTGGACTCCTACTGCATGTTGGGTCAGAAGCAGAACCTGCCCTCAGCACGCTGACGTTTGGGGCAGAACGAGTCTTTGCTGCAGGTTCCCTGTGCCCTGTGGGGTGTTTTGTAGCATCCCTGGTTTCTCCCTGTCGGAAGTCCCAGTATGACAACCAAGGTGGCCCCCAGTTGAGAAGCACTGAATTAAACTGACCAGATGGGAGTGCCTGTACTAAAAACCCAAGAACTGGCTCCCACTTGTCTCTGCCCCGAACTTCCAACACCCCCTCCTGATAAGCCACGGGGAAGGGATCAGTGAGACATGGACCCCACGACTCTGTGACAGCCACTGGGTGGGGTAGGGGTAGAGGGGGTCAGATACAAGACGGTAACAAAACAAAAACATGACGACAATGGCTGGTGTCCAGGGCCTCTTCTGCCTGGAGACAGGGCACAGAGAATTCACACAGAATTGCAGAGCTGGTGAAATCAAGGAGCGTTTAATCAAGCTTTCTCAATCAAATCTAAGGGCCGTAGCATTTCCTCTGTGGTCACTCTGATGTAGAAGGAAGTGAACCTGAAACCTCCCCAGTTGAGTGTTTTGGTGATTCAGTTCATGGTTTCACAGATGACCCACGTGGCTAGAGTGCCCAGGTGGGCGGAGAGCCCCAGTGGGCGCAGCCGCAGTGAGTGGACGCCCCGGGCTGGGAGGTGGCCCTCCCCGGGGCAGACTGCCCCTGCTAGGGCTGCTCTGCGCCCGGGGTCGTCTGGCCACCACGATTCCATCTGGCACCAAACTCTTTCTGCTTCTCGTCAAGGACCCTTCCTGGCTCCTTAGCTATGGAGGAGGCACCAGACCAGGTTCACCGTGGCACCTCGGCCCTGGCCACAGTGGCCTGGAGCCAAAATCCCTTTATGACATCTTCAGAGTCGGGAGAGAAGCCTCCTTCCCCTCGGGTCGGGGCTGTTGAAAGGCACACGTGAGGCTGGCTTACCAGGTGTCATATTGTCCATCACGTGGAGAAATCTGTCTCCACTCGGGGAGGCCAGAGCATGACCTGGGGAGAGGACGTCCTGTGGACTTTGAGCCCTGCTCCTGGCCTCCACGCTGCTGCAAATCCTGATCACAGCTTTGCTGAGTACACAGAGCCTCACCTGACTCCACAAACCCCCCAGGACCACTGAACTAAGTCTCCCCACCTTCTTATTCTAAGCAGGTGTGAGCTGGAGGCATAGCCGTTGTGAGTGAGAAAGGGCTGGCAATTCTAGACTGGAAATGTCATTGAGGACAGGACTCTGTCTCATCACTTTTGATATCAGTCACAGTTTCTTTTATATATTTATTTATTTTGGCCGTGCTGGGTCTTCGTTGTGGTGAGCAGGCTTTTCTCTAGTTGTGGCAAGAGGGTCTACCCCGCTAGCTGTGGCGCGTAGAATTCTCACTGCGGTGACTGCTCTTGTCGCAGAGCACAGATGCTAGGCTCACGGGCTCAGTAGTGATGGTACACAGGCTTAGTTGCCCCAAGGCCTGTGGAATCTTCCCAGACCGGGGGTCGAAGCCACGTCCGCCACATTAGCGGGCGGATTCTGAATCACTGGACCACCAGGGAAGTCCATCAGTCACAGTTTCTATCACAGATGAACCTCACAACTGGCTTTCAAGAGGGTGCTTGTGTATTCAGTTGCTAAGTCATGTTTGACTCATTGTGAGCCAATGAACTGCAGTCTGCCAGGCTCCCCTGTCCATGGGACACTTACCGATTAATACCGAATATTCTATTCTGAACAGCGGCAATTTTTAAACAATAGTCTTCACATGGTTGAAATCTTCACTAAGCCAGAAATCTACCTGCTTCACTGTCCCCAAACGCACATGCCTTCACCTTGTCTGGGAGGGCCCGTGCTCTCGGGTAAGGACAGGCTGTCTGCGGCAGGGCACCCTGCGCGTCTCCAAGGTGGCTCAGCGGACATGCCAGACATATGCCAGATATGGTGCCCTTCCTCCCCTCACGAGGGCCCTTCTGAGGCCGGTTAGTCTTTAAATCATTGAAGGGCCGTCCTGTCGTGGGTCTATCAGTCTGCAGCCACTTGCTAGAGTCTAGTCCTTGGACAGTATTACCTTTGTAACACTTATATTAGCATTTAATTAGCAGTTAATAAATATTATACATGCAGATAATGTCCAGTAGATGGCACATGGAAATCAAGAACTCATTCCACAATTATTTGAATGTTTGTCATGTCACTCTTGGCCAAAAAAGTTTGTGTTGTGGAAGGGAAGGGGAATCTCTCTGTGGGCCAGATGCTTCATCTGCTGAGACCCTTTTCCCACTATTGAGGTGTTTGTTTCCAGCCCTTTAGGGACGAAATTCCATATTTCCAGTCTCACCATTCAGCGGTCAGCTGGGTCCTCAGTTTATCTCTAAAATCTACAGTTCACAGAAACATGAAACAAAGCATGCCAACCATGAGAAAGAAGGATAATCTCTGTTTTCTTTTCTATGAGCCTATATGAAGATACCCTGGAGAAGGAAATGGCAACCCACTCCAGTACTCTTGCCTGGAAAATTCCGTGGACTGAGGAGCCTGGTAGGCTACAGTCCATGGGGTCACAAAGAGTCGGACACGACTGAGCGACTTCACTTTCATACACATCTTTGTTTCTCTGATATATATATCTTACTTTTTTGTTTAATGCAAAGGAGAGGTAATTCTAAAACCTGTGCCTCTGATAGGCAAGAAATTATAACTTGTCAGCAGTTGCAAAGAACAAAAAGTAATACCTTAGCCTCCCATTTTGTCCTTTTATAAGCCAAAGTACAATTGCTTTGACACTTTGGAAAAAGATGGATGTGGTTTAAGAAGCTCCCAAGGATTCACTCAAATATCCACTGCTTAAAACCTGATTCAGAATTTGCTTTGTTCTGCCTCTTGGCTTAAAAAAGCTGCAAGTAATTTTGAGAGGGACACGGCTTGCCTTGGGGGTAAGACAACCGACCTATAAGATGGAGGGTTGGACAGAAGTCAGTAAGGAATGCATAGATATGGGAGCAGAATAACAGAGAAAAAGAAAGAAGGGAGAGTGAAGGCAAAGGGAGAGGGTGAAAGAAGTCTCAGCAAAACATGTAGGAGGGTTTCTGTTTCAAAGTATTGGGTTACCAGTGCGAACTTTTCGGTCAACCCAATACATTTATGCTCTCTCCTTCATTAAGTTCTCATTAAGGATTTTTTAAAATGTCAATTTCTCAAATTTCCTTAATCATGTATATTAAAAATACCAAAGCCCCGCGTGGCTACTATGAAAAATTCAGAAAATAACAAGTGTTGGTGAGGATGTGGGGAAACCGGAATGCTTGTGGACTGCAGATGGGAGCGTAAAGTGGTTCAGTTCATTACGGAAACCAGCATAGAAGGTCCTCAAAAAAGTAAAAATAGAAATACCGTATGATCCAGCAGTCTCACTTCCAACTCAAAAGAACGGAAAGCAGAGACTCAAAGAGACATTTGCAACCCATGTTTATAGCAGCATGGTTCACAAAAGGCAGAAACAACCCAAATGTCCATTGATGGGTGAGTGAATAAGCAAAATGTTGTCTATACAGTTAATGGAATATTATCGGGCCTTAAAAAGGAAGGAAATTCTGACACAGGCTGCAACATGGATGGCCCTTGAAAAAACAGTGTCAAGAGAAATAAGCCAGTCACAAAAAGACAAATCAAGCGCTATCATTCTGCCTCAGAGAGAGAACTAGAATGGTGGTTGCCGGGGCTGGGATGGACGTGGGGGGTGGGGAGTTTTCGTTTAATGGGAACAGAGTTTCCATTTTGCAAGATTAAGAGTTCTGGAGGCAGGTGGTGGTCACAGCTGCACAACACCTCGAAGGTACTTAACACAACCAAACTTACACTTAAAAATGGTCACGATGGCAAATTTACGTTGTGTGTATCTCACCACAATTGTTTTTAAAGCCCACAGCTCAAGAGTCACGTCCCTCTTCTGGAGTCTAGAGTCCCACATGCCAGATCCCCACGCATCACCCTGAATGTAGCGGGTGACACCTGGAACCTTGCTGGAAACTGGGATCTTATGGGAACCATGGACGATCCATTCCACTCCAGACCTCCTGAATCAGAAACTCCAGCCCTGGAATCATCATTGTAACACGCTTGTCAGGTGACTCTGATGTCCCTCAAATATGAGAACTATTGCCCAAGAGTGATAGATGTAGGGCAATTGGAAGGGATATGTTTGAGATGTCTTGAAGGTAGAAAAAAATATGGCTTGGTGTAGAATGGATATGGGGCAGAAAAGGCGGAGGCTGGGATTTGAATGAATGAATGTTTTTTAAAACTATTCTGCTCTTACTTTTTCTTCCTTTTGCTAGAGTCACAAAACAAAAATAAAAGCATGCTTTCTCAAAGCATCAGGCTGGAGAACAGGAAACAGGCTGGGATGGTTGGTATATAATCTTTAGAAATCCACAGGAGGTAAGCTTTATCCAAATGTGTACTTAGCTGCACACACGGCAATTATGAGGCAGGTGAGTGGCCGAGTCATATATTTGCTTACCAACAGGCCTGGTGGCGTCACACACAAAACCCACGCTCACAACACACCGTGGAGAGCTCTGAGCAGGCCTCTCTTCTCTCTTTTTGTACCATGTCAGAAAGGGAGTGATGTAGACCATGGCCTGAGATTCAGAGGTTGCTGGAGCCAAGGAGTTTCAGTTTTAAAATTGGGAGAGTCCTGGGTAAACCAGGATGGTTGGTCACCCTACTTACTATCCAGACTCACAGAATTTCAAACCCAAAGGGGACATAGAGTTTTTCTGGTTTGTGGAGCAACACTCTGGCTATAGCTTAGAATCACCTAGAGAGCTTAAAAAATATCTGATTCCTGGGCCTCTCGGTAAACCAGTGAAAATCTGGTCTAAAATGCCTGGGTGCAACACCAGGGATCAGTGTTTTTGAAAAGCTCCCCAAGAGAACATTGAGAACAGCTAACCTAATCCAGCATCTTCACCCAATAGAGGAGGGATCTGACACCGGAACAGATTATTCATCCAAGATCACATGGTTAATTAGGGGCAAACGCAGGGTCCCTAAGAGTAGGTCAGGGTTCTGCCCACACACCACAACTCTTTTGTAGATAATAACTGAAGAGTTACCTGCAATTAACCCTGGCCCAGGGCAAGTAACTAGGACAACTCGCCCCCACACTGCTGTCTGAGCCTCAGTAAGCCATCCCAGAAGGGCCAGCTGTGTGCCCACGACTGAGACCCACGCTCTCTTTCCTTCCTTCCAATTTTCCTCCCACCCTGCTGCTCCTGAGGATTTCAGACCCAGTCCCTACCCCTGGCCCGGGGATGCCCTCTGCCCCTGATTACAAATTTGGCCTCCACCCCCAGCCTTCTTTCCCTTCAGCCTCTGGAGGTCCCTCAGCACATCTGCTGTGGGGGCCTGGGACCACTCGCCTGGGTCCGCTCACCTGGGTCCGCTCGCCTGGGACCGCTCACCTGGGTCTGCTCGCCTGGGTCCAGGGCCCACCTGGAGGCACCCCCACCAGGGGGGCAAGGAGGCTCCTTTGACTACAGAGCTTACTTTGTAGAACAAGCAGAATCCACAGGATCCTGTCCCCAGGCCAGGGGGGAGCCTGGCTGTCTGACCACTTGTCCTACAGCTCGAAGCAAGCCCCACTACTGAGATACAGAGCCTACGAGGGAGTAACATGCCTCGGCCTGGTGCGAGCCTTGGAAAAGCAGACCAGGAGTGGCTCAGTTGTTACCCTGACCGGCAGAGAGCCCTGAAAAATGATGGCAATAGTGAAGGCAGTTCGTGTCATTCAAAGAGGATGAAGTGACCCCTCAGATGGGAAACCAAGCAAGCAGGTGAAGTGTGAGATGAGACGTGTGGGAGGGAATTTCTAGGCCCACAATGGCGCTGCTCCTGGGTGGGGTGCCGCTGTAGCAAAGAGAAACTTAGGTGACTCTCATGTGCCCTAAAGGCCACTTGACCTGGATTCATGGGGTAAATGCAGTCAGTGAGTCAGTGACCCCACTCACCACCCAACGCTGGGCTTCCCATCCAAACCAGGTTGACCCTGGTGCCCCAGCCAATGGGATATCTTCCATTGGCCTCTCCCTTGTTTTTTATTCTTTATCCTATAAAAGCTCCCTGCCTTCTGCCTTATTTTGCAGTTTTCCAAAACAAGATCTATCCATGCAACCCCATGGACTATACAGTCCATGGAATTCTCCAGACCAGAATACTGGAGCGGGTAGCCTTTCCCTTCTCCAGTCCAGGATCTTCCCCACCCAGGGATCGAACCAGGGTCTCCTGCATTGCAGGCAGATTCTTTACCCACTGAGCCAAAAGGGGAGCCCGCCCACTACATGAAAGGTCAAATACCTGTGTAATCCGAATTGTCTTCTTAAATAAATTTTTTTAGCAGAAAAACAATGAGAAATCCAGCTCCCCCCTGCCCGAGCCAGGGGTGTCCCCTCCGGTGTTACAGCCAGCCTCCAGAGGACACAGAGGTTTTGGACTGCTGGGCCTTCGGGTCCTCGTGGTCTGGCTGCTCTCACGTTCCTCCTCGTCTCGGTGGTTTCATGTGGTTAGTTCCCTGTCATTGAGTGTTTTCTCTGGGTCCTTGCGGTACCCGAACTTGGAAGAGGATGCTGGTCAATGGTCTGTGGTCCATAAGCCACAAGGGCCGCCTTCCAGACCCACTGAAGCAGAAGCCCCAGGGAAAGCATCCCAGAATGACTGGGAAGCGCTGGCATCGGTGATAACTTTACAGATGGTTTCTTCCCTCTGCTTAAACCCTCTTTCTGAACAAACGCCTAGCCTGGGAGAGCGGACCCTTCCAGCACTGGCGCTGGGCTGACTCCCTGCGGTGGGGGCATCAACTCGGCCCCGAATGGGTTCTCTGGAACTGTTGGACCAACAGACCACTGTATTCGAGTGCTTAGTTTTGAGTTCAGGCAGGCTGTGTTTGTTTTGCTATTTTATTTTTTAAAATTTAAGGAACAAATGACATCTAAAGTGCACACCCTTCGGAAAGGGGCCTGTTGGCGCTAACCTGCAGTCTGAGCACAGTCCAGCAGGGGGCGTTGGTGCCCACTGCACCGCCCTCCGCTGAGTCCCCCGCTGGTCCGGGCTCTGCTCCGCGGAACCGCGGACCCGAGGACCCGAGGGAGCACAAAGGCCCCCAGCAGCCCTTGGCTTTCATCCTTTGAGCTCAGAGAAGAATTCGACACTTATTTTAAAACCGTGATTTTCAAATCGCTACGCATAATGAGAAACGTTACTACTGCGAGGATGTCACACACGTGCTGAACCAGAAGGGTCTGGTTTTATAGTAAGTTTAGTAAAACCTATTAGGGTCCTGGTTTTAGTAAAGGTTTAAACCAAATTAGAATTAACTTAAGTTTACTATGTTAACTTTAATATGTTAATTTAAAGTTATTTATAAGTTTTAAGTAAATTAGGAATTTAGAGTGGAAAAATTAGGAAATTCTTAAATTTATGAATTAAAAAATGAGTAAATTAGGGGGAAAAAAAAAGGAATTCTCTTTAGAGTGAAACTGTAGCCATCAATGGAGATTATGTTGGAGGGCAGTGAGATTTTTCAGGCACTGAGCTTTCAGCCCTCTGACTCCTATGAGCGCTAGCTCCCATCACCAGTCCTTCCCACTGCTGGTGGCCGAGCATCTGAAACTCCGATGACTGTGACCAGATGTCAGAGACAGACTGCAGGAAGGTCTGAGGACACAGGAAGGGCCCAGAGAAGAGGGCGGGGGCCTCCTTGATGGACAGCCTTGGTGTGGATGGGTCTTTAGAAGGCAGGCTGGGTGTCCTCTCCACAGCCGTTCCTCTATGAGCTGGTATGCTCTCGTTCATAGCAACTTCCGTGATTCTTCCCTGGTGGCTCAGACGGTAAAGCATCTGCCTACAATGCGGAAGACCCAGGTTCGATCCCTGGGTTGGGAAGATCCCCTGGAGAAGGAAATGGCAACCCACTCCAGTATTCTTGCCTGGAGAATCCCATGGACAGAGGAGCCTGGTAAGCTACAGTCCATGGAGTTACAAAGAGTCAGACATGACTGGATGACGTCACTTTCTTTCTTTCTTTACAGGATTCTGGCCCAGTTCTACCCGTGTGACTCAGGATAATGACTCCTGCTCCCTGGGCCTCAGTGTCTGGCCTGTAAAATGGTGTTGGCATGGAGGACTTAACTGTCGAGTGTAAACATTTCATAGCAGAAAGGCAGGTTCCTCAGACTTAATTTTTGGATCTAAACTCCTTCCTCTTGGACTCTGGGTCTCCTGACTCTCCCCGCCCCCACCGCCCCGCAAACCCCAGATGAACATATGTAACTTTCTTTTTTTTTTCTCCTCTACTAACTTTAATCACATTTTCAACATGCAGCCAAGAATGAAGCTTTGACAGTAAGCCATAAATTTACACAGGCAGGCATTGTCACTTTTCTGCAGGAGCAAAACTAAGATAACACAAGCGAGCTGGGTATTTTCTTTCTTGTGCCTTTCTTCACTGAAGAGCAATGAAAAAATACCTGAAAGTTCTATCCATACCTCACATTCATTTGCCATAAATCTCTTGAAATTATTGCATATAATTCTGCTTAGTTCATGGTAAATTAAAAAAAAACCTATTTAGTTCCTCAATTAGACTGTTAAATGCAGATTTTTAAAGATCACAGTGAAGACAGAATTGGTACATGTTTCATCATAATACACCTGCTTATGAGAACAGACGTTCAACACTAAAAAGGATTTACATTTAACATGGATCATTTGCCGTGAGGGCAAATACTTCTGGTTTACTCAGAGCCAGGATCTTTATACAGTTCCAGAGGGAGGCCTTGGCAGAATTTGCTGATTACTCATTAAATGGCTGAAACATGTAGAGACATTATTTATCTTAAAACAGACGTGAAAATGAGGTAAAGATGATGGGCAAGATGATGGTTCTTGGAAAGGTTAAAAGTCAACTGTGTTTCGGGTAAGCTTTTCCTTGTCAGCATGTTTTAAACAAAGCTGAAAACATGAAGTGTTGGAAGGCCACAGTCTTAACAAGCATGTCTTGCTGTCCAGTGAAAACACAGCATTATACAACTTCTCCCAACAGGCCACTCAGAGACCAGTGTGGCCCCATGTCACAGCAGAGACGCGGTTCTGACGTTCCTCTCTCTTCAATATGATCTCTGCTCCCGGGACAGCTGTTTCTGTCTACATTACTCATGGAATAACACTGTATACATTCCTTCAAGAGCCAAGGAGGCCACAACAGGCAGACACCATCTCTGCCTTCTAAGCCGATAAACCAATATTAACCCTGCAGAAGGATGAATTAAACTGCTTCCCTAAGAAGTCTGTACTTACGGTTTGTTATCTGAGATAATCAATCAATGGAAAGCAAGACTGGTCCACACTACCCGAGAGCACGTGGACACCGCTTTCCTCCAACTCCTTCCCCTGTGAATGATCATTTAGAGGCACTTGAAACTGGAAAGAGGTGGCACTCCTCTAGGAAACAGGGAAGACTCCAGGAGAGGGCTCCGCCTTCCGACAGAAGAGTGCCATTGAATATATTGCTAAGCTTGAAGCAGAGGCTAAATGGTTTAGTGGGAGGTGTTTTTGGGGGGGCGGGGGATGTCAGTTTCTTCTCATTCGTTCGTCACTGCTGTGGTTCGCGTCCTCAGAAGGCTGAGAACCTCGCCAGGCCCTTCTCCATCTCGGCGTACTGCGCTCGCAGCTTCTCCACGGCCTTCCTGTGCTCCTCGTCCACTTCTGCCTGCTTGCTGTGCTGCTCGGTCATGAAATCCTCCCACTGCGTCATGCGCTGTTTCTCACGAGCTATGAAAAGGTCACTATGAATCTTTTTTCGCTCCTGTTCCCTCTGCTGGAGTCTACAGACGGTGTCAGTAGCTGCTTGCAATCTCTGGAGAACTCGGTTTAAGCTGTCTTGCATTGTTGCTCTACACGTCGGAAGAGTATGTTCATTTGTCTCATGAATCATATTCTTCAGATTTTCAAGAACTCGCATTTCTCGAAGACCACGTTTTTCTTCAAATTCTTTCACAAAATAACGGGTTTCACCTTGGATAACTGGTCTGTGATCTAAGAGCCTTGAATGAATTTCTCCAAGATCCCTGATAATGAGGTGCTCCGGCGAGCCTGCGAACCCCAGAGAGTCCTTCTTGCCGCCGCCGCCGCCGCGGCCACCCGGGGCGGCCTCGCAACCCACCGGGGTCTCCGTCCCACCGCCGCTCATCCTGTAACTTTCTTAAAATGCATTTCCCTAAACAAAGACAGTGTCCCAGACAGTCTGGACACCATTCTCACAGAGACCTACAGACTCAGTACTGTGTAACTGTACCGTCATTTTTTGCAAGGAAGGCAATTCATTAACTGAACGCCTCAATAGAATTTAGTTTTTTGAACTCTGTAAGATATTTTGTAGAATAGACTCTTGAATAAGAAAGAAGTGTAACAGAGAACAAACCTGAAATGTACATGATAGCCCACTCTCAAGACTCTGATGTAAAGAGATAACAGTTTTATGCACACAGGGATAAAATGTTGTGGAACAGATATCAAAGTTTCCTGTTTTCAAAGTTGATATCAAAACATGCTCCTTTATAATGGTGTCAAGTAGCAGTTCAACTAGTAGTTAGTAGCAGTTCAACTGAAGGATGAAGTTGCATACAAACTAGATAACAACTCTGTGTGTGTGTGTGAGCATGCAGGAGCAGGTACCCTGGAGAGAAATAGACCAACAGCTTAATGGTGATTAGATTAGGAAGATGGATTGTGAATCTAATCTTACTTTCAATGTACTGTTAGGATTGTACTACTTTTACAATTTAAAAAATACTAATCATAACTCTTTGTTTTTCTTTGTGGCTGCACTGGGTGTTCGCTGCTGGGAGAACTTTCTCTAGTTCCTCCAAGCAGGGGCTACTCTTCCTCGTGGGGCGTGGGCTCCTCACTGCGGCGGCTTCTTCTGTTCTGGAGCACAGGCTCTAGGTGCACAGACTTCGTAGTTGCAGCACGCGGGCTCAGTAGTTGTGGCACATGGGTTTCATTGTTTGAGGCGTTGTTCGAGGCGCGATGGTCTTCCTGAACCAGAGCTGGAGTCCATGTCCCCTGCATTGGCAGGCAGATTCTTATCCACTACACCACCAGGGAAGCCCACTGATCATACCTCTTTAGACCTTCAAGCGGAAGCACACCTGTTTCCCGTCACCTTCTGCTCTGTTGTGTGGCTCTCACAACATCACTCCTGGAAGCGATCTGGCCAGCGTTCCCCAGTCACTGGAAGGAGCAGACTCAGTCCTCACAGGCAGCATGTTTGGTCAGTGACGGATGAGCAGCGGTTTTCCTTGGCTCCCAGGATGCAAACATGTCCCCTTGATGATGGAGACCTTCTGATTATTCTGCTCTGTGGACCCAGCCCCGCATCCCAGGCCCAGTCGATGTTTACTGTTGGTTATAGAACAGGTGGGGCTTCCCTGACGGCTCAGCTGGTAAAGAATCCACCTGCAATGCAAGAGACTCAGCTTCGATCCCTGGGTCAGGAAGATCCCCTGGAGAAGGGATGGGTTACCCACTCCAGTACTGTAGCCTCATGGAGAATTCCATGGACAGAGGAGCCTGGCGGGCTATAGTCCACGGGGTGGCGCAAAGTGCCAATGTAGCTGAGGAGTGTGATTGAGTAGGAGGAGGGCTGTCTGCTGGGACAGACCCCCGAGAAACCGCTGGTTAAAGGGGTGTGTGTGCTTGCGTGCACATGTTTTTTGAGTTTCCCTGGTGGCTCACTCAGTAAAGAATCCACCTCCCGGTGCAGGACACATGGGTTCCGTCAGTGGGTCAGGAAGATCCCCTGCAGAAGGAAATGGCAACCCACTCCAATATTCTTGCCTGGAGAATTCCATGGACAGAGGAGCCTGGGGGCTACAGTCCATGCGATCATAGGAGTCGGACACGACTTAGCAAAGAACAGGTGAGGGAAAGAGCACACGCTGGCTCAGCGCAGGATGATTTTTTGAGACATGAATTGATACAAATTTGTGTTCTCTGTAGTTTTCTTTCCCCTACATTTCCCAAGAAAGGAGCCAGGGCTCCATACGTTTACAAAGATGGAAAACAGAGGCCATTAAAGACAACCCCTCTTCCTGCTTGACATCAGCTTTCACCACAAGTGTAAACTCACTGAAGGGCTTATTTGATGTTTTTAGAGCAGGATGGAGATGAGGTGAGTGTCTTCTAAAGGGAGATGGGCCAGAAATCCCCAGAGACTGGCCGGCCCCTTCAGCAGTGGGGACCAGCAACTAGGGGACCCCGTCACCCAGGAAAGGGCAATAGAGCTGCCTCTTCCACTGGGACCACGTGGCTGCCTGCCGACCCTCCGCTGCCATCAAGATGAACCAGAGGCGACAGCCTGCTTGTGACTGGGGGGCCGCAAACGCCTTCCCAGTGCTTTTGCTGCCCTGAGCCAGGGGGCCGGAGCTCCTGAAATGACGGAGAGTCAAAAGCTACAGAGTCTCTTTGATATTTGGCCGCACTGGATCCTCACCGCTGCACCTGGGCTTTCTCTAGCTGCAGCGAGCCGGGGCTACTCCACAGTTGTGTTGTGCGAGTGACTCTGTCATTTCAGGAGATGGTATTTCCTGCCTGCTCAGTAGAATGTCAAGCTCCATTTTCTTTGATTTATTGAAAATGAAGAAAAGTGACACTTCCTGCACCCCTGGGTTAGTGGCTAATTGATTGCTGAGACCGTTGTAAACTCACAGACCATTGTAAACCACCTGGAACACGGTTCACATGGATGGGAGATCAGTGTCTAATTGTTTCCTTCCTCTTTGTTCTAAACCGTTCACGTGCAGTGGGCTCTGGGGATGCTGGAGAGAGAGGGTAAGAGGACCCGGCCCAGCCTGAGGA
Source organism: Oryx dammah (assembly GCF_014754425.2). Classification (NCBI taxonomy): domain Eukaryota; kingdom Metazoa; phylum Chordata; class Mammalia; order Artiodactyla; family Bovidae; genus Oryx; species Oryx dammah. The sequence goes on from NW_024070191.1 coordinate 36,106,811, forward strand.
GCCTGTGGTCTAGGGAGGGCTCCACCGCCTGCGGGGGGTGGGTTTCTGGAGGAGTGGAGAGGAGAGGGAGCTGGAGGAGGGGATGTGGTCCTGCCTCTCTTGACAGGGCTGTCTAGACTCCGTGCTGGTACCCTGCTGAGCATCACCGGGTGTTTGGAAGTCACCGATGCTCTCAGAGGAGCCTTAATGAGGTAGAGGGAAATTTTCAACTGGATTAAATCAGTGTGGCCCCGGGTGGGTTGGCAGTGCCCGGAGGGAGCTACTCCAGCACTGGGGCCCCATCGGGGGACTCTGCTCCCACCAGGCCCTCTTCTCCTTCCAGCCCTCACTTACCCTTGCCCGATCAGCAGATTTGCATTCCTTGAGGACCCGCTGCATGTGGACAGCGCTGAGCTAGGTGAAAATCAGACCAACTGTGAACAAGGTGAATCCAAAGAGGAGGTGGTGATTTCAGCCTCCAAGTCCTGGGAGCGATATAGAAAAAGACAATACTCCGACTGTCCTTTCTCTTGTGGATTATGCACGGGCCCTGGGGGCCCCAGGGAACCCCAGAGGATGCTCTGATCATGAAGCACACCAGAACCCCTAGACAAAGGCAATGAAGGACATAGTCATTCATTTTAAAAACTGAGATGTGGAACCTCCCTGGTGGTTCAGGAGTTAAGAATCTGCCTTGCAATGCAGGGGACACAGGTTTGATCCCTGGTCTGGGAAGATCCCACATGCTTCGAGGCAACTACGTCCATGAGCCACAGCGACTGAGCCTGCGCACCCTAGAGCCTGTGCTCTGCAACAAGAGAAGCCCCGCAATGAGAAGTCGCGCAACTCTACTGCGGAGTAGCCCCGGCTCGCTGCAGCTAGAGAAAGCCCGGGTGCAGCGGTAAGGATCCAGTGTGGCCAAATATCAATAAATAAGTAGAATTAAATTTTTAAACACTGAGGGGCGATTGACATATAACACTGTGTTAGTTTCAGGGTCACCACATAAAGATTGGGTATTTGTATACCTCGTGAAATGACCACCACCAGGTCTAGTGAACACCCATAAGTACATGCGGTTACAAAAAGGTTTTTTTTCTCGTGATGAGAGCTTTTAAGATCTACTCTCTTAGCAACTTTCAAATAGCAGTACAGTATTATTAACTATGGCCTTCCCTGGTGGCTCAGTGGTAAAGAATTCACCTGTGAGGCAAGAGGTGCAGGAGATGTGGGTTCGATCCCTGGGTCAGGAGGATCCCCTGGGGGATGGCACGGCAACCCACTCCAGTAATTCTTGCCTGGGAAATCCCATGGACAGAGGAGCCTGGTGGGCTGCAGTCCATAGGGTCACAAAGAGTCAGACACGACTGAGTGACTGAGTACAGCAGCATTATTAACTATCGTCTCCCTGTACAAACATCCCCAGGGGTTGTTTCATAACTGGGATCTGTAGCTTTTGACTCATATTCACTGTTCTTAAGCTGCAAGTCCAAAATGAAAGATGATGGAGAACGTGTAGGAGAAACTTGTGCTGGCTTTCGTGTTGCATGTCTTCATTCACGGTTTCTCCCTTTTACACAGCTCTCCAAGCATGAGCAAAACAGCACAGAGCACTCAGAGCTGTCGGCTTTACCCTTCACCCCCTCTCCATTGCCCTGCGTCTCCCGGCGGGAGAGGGAATTAATAAGTCAGGAGTTAGGACCCAGAGATAGTTCTCAGACTTACGCGATCTGACAGCTGACTGGGAATCAATGAGGTGTGCTTTCAGAGACCTCGGGATGATACCAGCCAGCTTGAGTCTGGTTTCCCCTATCCAGGTGTCTGCGTCCTCTGCGTTCCACTCTGGACTTTGAAGCTCTGCGTTTTCTCTTCAAAACCCCCCTTTCTGATGGAAATATCCTGTTGTTAAAGAGGAGGAAGGCATTATCTCTCTCCAGCTGACATCATAATGCTTGCCGAAGTTATCCTGGTGTTCAGCGTCCTTGGTGTCACCCACTCAGGTAAGCTCAAGTTGAAGCAAATGAAAACTTGATCGTTGCTGCTGCTGATAATGTCAGGATTAAAAAATGTGATGTGTAGGTATTTTTTGGTTACTCTTTAAGACAACCTTTAAAAATGTAGCTCCAATGAGTAATTCCATGAAGTCTGTATATTGCTAAAGAAATCATATGAATTCTGTAATGTTTATACTTTTGCCATTCACTGTGTTATTCCTTTGGAATCACTATGAGCTTGGTAGGAAGATATGAAAGCAGGGGAAATGTTATCAAGTGTACTGAATGGTACTCAGAGAATTGTTAAAATATTTGGCATAGGGATTGATTATGTCAACATTTTAGTATCATATTTATTAACAATCACTATAGCTGTGCATAGATGCTTATTGTCCAAGCTATCGTGCAGATATAGAAGTACTTTCGTAAGTTTGTGCATGTAGGTATATTTAGTATGTTTTTACAGCACTGTTAAGCAGATGTCTGTGAAGCTGTGTGAGTTTTCTGTGACTATCATCCGCCAGAAAATAAAGGCATTTTTAATAAAGAATGAGGACAAATAAAGGAGACAGAGGGCATGAAAGGAAAGTGGGGGAAAGCAACTGGGAAGCTTAGGGAACAGTGGTCACTGTCACCTGCCAGCTTTCTGGGTGTGGGAATCATTTCACTTTTCCTGCAACTTAAGAACAGAAAGCTCTTCCCCTGACACCAGATTCCATACAGAGCCAGGAGACAGATGGAGAGAAAACAGTGTAGTTCCTGTAGCAATTTGTATGTATTTGTCACTCGGGTTTTGGCCACATATGAGTACTGTCATTTTCAGATGGAGAACCAGAGGCACTGAGATCGACTTGCCCAAGTCCTGAAATAACTCTTGGATTTAAAATCCTGTGACTCACACACAAACCTGAACATTATTATATCTTCAAAAAGGTAGCCTGTGCTCACACCTGGAGCTCAAAAACACACAGAGTCATTTCTAAGTGCAGAGAGTGTTGAATCCAGTTTGAAATATCACTAAATTTGATTTCTTCAAAGTCTTTTTTTATTGAAGTGTAGTTGATTTACAGTGCTGGGTCAGTCTCTGCTGTACAGCAAAGGGACTCGGTTATACAAATATATACATTTTTTTTTAAGTGGTTTTTTCCCATTATTTTTAATCCCAAGAGACTGGATATAGTTCCCTGTGCAGTTCAGTAGGACCTCGTTGTCTGTCCATTCTAAATAGTTCGCAGCTACTGATCCTAAACTTGCAGTGCACCTTGCCAATCATAAAAATAATAATAAACTTCTGTGTGTTTCAGCATGCAATAAACGTAATCAGCTTCTATGCAATTCATGTCTGGTGTTTCTCTGCCTTAGTTACTAGAGCATCCGATTTCCTACGCAGGAATTGATTCCCAGCACTCTTTCTGCAGAGAAGCCATCTCCTGGGTCAGCAGGGCTGGTTAGCATAAACCCTCAGGCTCACCCTCAGCAGGCTCACCCACGCCTGCTCCTCTGCACACAGAGACGACTGCATAAGACGGTTGGAATCGGACGAGAGCCTGGCCCCCCGGCTTTCCTACGTGTGCTGCGGGAGTCTGGAAATGTGTGCCTAGCTGTGTGCACCTGTCACTGATCTGTAACAAGTCCATGTAGTCGCCTGTGGTCACTCTGCAGTTTGTGAGCGTTTCTAGATCCGCTGGAGAGTCTCTTTCTATTTCTAGATCCGTGCCACCTTTCCTTAAGTTCTTTAACTTCTCTGCTTATCGTAAAGAAAACAGTTTCCCTTTCTCACACAAAGCTACCTTTTTCAAATGACAAGGCACAAGCCCTCATTTCTGCTTTCCTGGTCTTGGTGGAAGGATGGCTGTCTGTGGCCATACTTTTGTCAACTCCAGAAATAGGGACAGAATCTTCTTCCTCTTCCCATCACTCTTAACTCAAGATGACGTGTGTTATTCATTAAAAAAATATTTTACTGAAGGTCTACTATATCCTAGGAATTGTTCCAGTGTGGGGGATGCATGGAGGAATAAAATGGTTGTTCTGAGCTCTCATGCTAGCAAAAAGCCATCAGATATTTATTATTTGAGTCCCTCCTGAGGGCTAGCTATACATGTTGGCAGAAGAGGCTATTTGTGGGAAGATTTTTTTTTTTTTGGATGAGGTAGTAATAATGAATGAAAGGCAAAACCAAAATACACCGAAAGGTGTCAAACAAAGTATATACCTCTCTCAACAATACTTGCTGAGATCTGAAATTCTTCAATTATCTGTTTTCTCTCCTAGCTGAGAATAAACAGGGGTGGCATTTTCAGTAAAATCATAAATAATCATGGGAAGTTTCACCTATTAAGTTTGAAGTAGGGTTCATTTATATTATACGTTACAGGTGTACAATATGGTGACTCTCAACTTTTTAATTATTTTATTTGTTTGCTTATTTTTGGCCGTGCTGGGTCTTCATTGCTGGGCTCTTCTCCAGTTGCGGCGAGCAGGGCCTCCGCCTGGGTATGGTGCTCAGGCTTCTCACTGGGGTGCTTCTCTTGTTGGGGTTCCCAGGCTCCAGAGCACAGGCTCAGTTGTGGCACATGGGCTTAGAGGCATGTGGGATCTTCCTGGATCAGGGCTTGAACCCAACTCTCCTGCCTTGGCAGGTGGAGTCTTCACCACTGAGCCCCCAGTTCAGTTCAGTTCAGTTCAATCGCTCAATCATGTCCAACTTTTTGTGACCCCATGAATCGCAGCATGCCAGGCCTCCCTCTCCATCACCAACTCCTGGAGTCTACTCAAACTCACGTCTATCGAGTCGGTGATGCCATCCAGCCATCTCATCCTCTGTCGTCCCCTTCTCCTCCTGCCCCCAATCCCTCCCAGCATCAGGGTGAGCCCCCAGGGAAGCCCTGATTCACAATTTTTAAAGGTGATACTCCCTTTACATTGTTCAGTTGCAAAGTCATGTCTGACTCTTTGCAACCCTGTGGACTGTAGCCCTGTCCATGGGATTCTCTAGGCAAGAATACTGGAGTGTGTTGCCATTTCCTTCTCCAGGGGATCTGCCCAATCCAGGGATAAAAATCTACATCTCTTGCATAGGCAGGTGGATTCTTTACCACTAAGCCACCAGGAAAGCCACACTTCCTCCATAGTTACTCTAAAGTATTGACTATATTCTCTCTGCTGTACACATGTCCTCGTAGCTTATTTTATACCTAATAGCTTGTTCCCCTAATAGTTCTTTATCCCCTGCCTTGTATTACCCTCCCCGTCTGCACTGGTACCCACTGGTTTGTTCTTTTTACCTGTGAGTCTGCTTCTTTTCAGTTATATTCACTACTTTGTCATCTTTTTATCATCTATTACATTTTATCAATTATTCATATTTCAGTGTGAGAGAGTTTGTCAAAATTTTGATAAAAGTGATTACTGATGTGGGGGTGAGGAGGGTGCAGAGTCTGAGCCTCCAAAGAAAGGAGAGGAAACAGTCCTGAGGAATAAAGAGAGCAGAGCCTCAAGTCCTAGGTTCCAAAGAAAAATTGGTCTCAAGCTGGTTCTGGGCAGCCGATCCAAATCTGTCTCGATTCCACCCTCTGGCGTGGAGAGAGCCCTAAGCTCATCACAGCCAGCGCCCGGTCCCGGGGTAGCTTTAGTTACCGTTACCCGGATCCCTTCTCTGCTGCAGCCAAGGCTGAAGGCCTGTTCTCCAATCAAGGGTGCAGCTTACAAGCCGGCTCTTTTTGTATTTTGGGGAACAGCAAATATTGGCAATAAGTGGTCGCATTTGTGGCTGTTTCACGGATGTCAAGACCCTGGAGGCACAGAGCGTGTGGGTGGCCGGACCTTCCCCGTCATCTACGGCCCTGTTTTCACGGCCTGGAATCAGGAGCAGACTCTTGTCTCTGAGTCGGAATTCAGGGCCTCTCCATGTGGATAAATATTAATTAGATTCTTCATTCTATTGAGTGATGAGTGTGGCAAGAGACTTGGTAGCCTGAGCCGAGGGCAGTGAGCCCTCCTGCAGCACGGCCCCTGCCCAGTTTCAAGCGGAGGATGCCGCTAGGATCAGGCAGGGTGTTGCAGCCCTGTCTGTCTGTCTGTCCTCCACATTGCTCTCAGGTGCGCTCTGGTTCTTTCTTTTTCTTTTTTTTTGGTCTTCTGCCTGCGGGGCTGCTTATATGGTCCCAGGGGAAAGATTTTGACAAAGAAAACAGGCAAAACAGTCAAGTAGTAATGGGAGTTCCCTGGCAGTGCAGTGGTTAAGACTGTGCTTTCACAGCTGAGGCCAAGGGTTCAGTCCCTGGTCAGACAACTAAAATCCCACAAGCCACATGGCAGGCAAAAAAAAAAAAAGACTACGAGAAAGAAGTTCCAGGGGGGAGCAAAATTCCTTTTTCACCAAGAGAGATGGTGGAAAGCATTTCTAACAGGCAGCGCGCACTCTCTGAAGGTGTGTGTGCGTTAGACAGTGTGTATGTGTTTGTTCTATGTATATGGTGGGGAGGCTACAGGGAAACGTGGGGGGACCCTTGTCTAGTCTGAAGCAGGATGGCTCTGTTCTGTGACTGTAAAGTGCTGGGCATCCCCTTCCTTAGAGAGTGACCTCAGAGCAGCACCCGTTCAAGAAGCCCACCCCTGACCCCCAAAATCCACAGCAAAGCAGCCTGCTGGGTGCCCCATCCTGCAGAGGAGGTTGGGGGGCAGGTTACAGAACACTCTCAGCAGGGTCGAATGTCTCCCCAAGACCACACAAACACCACCCGGGACCTGGTTTAAGAACACCATGCTCCCCAAAGATACACAACTTGAAACAACAGTTTGGAAAATACAGTGCTAGCCCCACAGCAACAAAAATAGCAGCAACATTGAGTGTGCATTCACAGACGTGAACTGCTGGAGCAGATTTTATGTGGCAGGGAGACACGCTGGAGGGAACAGTATTTGCCTCATTAATCCCTGAAGAACTTCATGAGCCGGTGGAAAGGATGGCAAGTTGGGAGTCAGAAGACCACAGCACCCCTCGTTCTGTGGGTGACCCCTCCCAGCTCTCTTGGGTTTTCACCTGTAAAGTGAGGAGCTTACATGTCTTGAAAGTCCTTTCCAGCTCTACTGTCTTCATATCTTTATCATTCCTCTTTCTCTCCTCTTTAATTAAGGCTGAAATGCTCTCCCATCCCTCCCCCCAGGAAGCTGACTTTGGGGAACGAAACCCTCACAGCAGAGTGGGGAGGAGGCTCACTCATCTTCCAAGAGCAGTTTTCTGACTTGTCAGTGAATCACTGAGATGTGACTTAGAAGAGTGGTCTTATCTAATGAGTTTGAAATATAAGTCCATTTGCAAAAATTTTGTTTACACACAACTTCTCAGGAATCTGTTTCTTTTTTAAATTAGTATTTTAAGTTTTATGGAAGTATAGTTGATTTACAGTGTTGTGCTAATTTCTGCTGTATAACAAAGTGATTCAATTATACGTGCATATATTCTTTTTCATATTCTTCTCCATTATGGTTTATCATAGGCTATTGAATATAGGTCCCTGTGCCATACAGTGGGACCGTGTTGTTAAATTAATTGATTAATTAATTTGGCTGCATTGGGTCTTAGTTGGGGCCCAGGGGACCTTCTTTGCTGCACGTGGGATTTTTCACTGGGCCGTGTGAGGTCCCCTAGCTGTGGCACGCAGGCTTTTCTCGGTTGTGGTGCATGGGCTCCAGAGCACGAGGCCTCAGTAGTTGCTGTGTGAAGCTTTAGTTGCCCTGCAGCATATGGAATCTTAAGTTCCCTGACCAGGGATCAAACCCACGTCCCCTGCGTTGGAAGGCAGACTCTTAACCACTGGACCGCCAGGGAGGTCCCTATCCATCTTATACATCACAGTTGGCATCTGCTAATCCCACCCTCCCAGTCCTTCCCTCCCCGACCCCCTACCTTGGCAACCACTAAGCTCTTCTCTATGTCTGAGAGTCTGTCTCCATTTCATAAATAAGTCCGTTTGTGTTGTCTATTAGAAGGAATCCATTTATTGCTTGAGACCACTCGTCCTGGAAATCCTGAGAACATCTGTGGTTCTATATCTTCTGGAGCCACGAGCTGGCCCTGTGCCCCGACCCCTCAAGAAAATTATAGCCTTCTGTGCATATATTCATTCATTTGCTCATTCCCTAGAATCAGCTCATGTTTACTGAGGCCCTAGCCTTGAAGAATCAACATGGAAGTCCTTGCTCTGCCTCATAACATCCTATTTTACAAGAACAAACCAGAAACATTTCCAGGCCTGTCCTCTACGTCTGCTTCAATAACATCAATGACTTCAGTTTCTATTTGGGGAAGATACTAGGCAGAAAGCATCCAACCTTTGGCCTTTGTCTTCTCTTTATTGGTAAGGTCTGTTTTGGTCAAGACCCTTTTGTACTAATCAGCTCAGGCCACCATAACAAAATACCACAGACTGGGTGCTTGAAAGAAACTTCTTTTCTCACTGTCCTGGAGACTAGAAATCCATGAGCAAGGTGCCAGAAAGCTTAGTGTCTGGTGAGAGCACCCTCCTGGCTGTAAACAGCTGCCTCTGGCTGTGTCCCCACATGACCTCCCCTCTGTGCTACCCGGAGGAGAGTCCAGGGGTCCCCTCCTCTTCTTATGAGGACCCCAACCCTGTCAGACTAGGGCCCCACCCCTATAACCAGACTTAATATTTATTACCTCTTTTTAGGTCCTGTCTCCAAATGCTGGCTTCCCTGGTGGCTCAGCGGTAAAGAATCCACCCGCCAGCGCCGGAGCTGCAGGAGACGTGGGTTCAATCCCTGGGCCGGGAGGATTCCCTGGAGGAGGGCATGGCAACCCCCTCCAGCATTCTTGCCTGGAGACTCCCATGGACAGAGGAGCCTGGCGGGCTAGAGCCAGTAGGTTCACAATGAGTCAGACACGACTGAAGCAACCTGGTGCACACACGTCTCCAAATGCAGTCACGCTGGGGGTTAGGGCTTCAACATACGGATTTTACAGGACAAACATCCAGCCCGTAAGAGGCAGGACAGAACTACACCTTTTCCTCCTCAACTCAGACGGCAGCTCGGCTTCTGACGTGGGTCAGAGTCAGAACCCACACAGTCCTGAGAGCACGTCTGCTCGCTTCCCTCTGGAAGCTGGTGAAGAGCAGGGTCCAGCCGTCCTCTCGGAGCGAGTGGGCTTGGGGGCTGCAGGGGCTGGGGAAGGTCAGGTCACAGTCTTAGGAGACCCTTCCCGGCACGCAGCTCCCACTGCCTGCAAACTGACAGTAGGGTTATCCTGCCAGGAAGGAAGTTCCGCGGCCCCGTCTCTGCCCTTCTTAGGATGCTTCTCACACGTCCCAAACCATGATGGCGCAAGGCCGTTCCCGCCAAGGAGCCCATACGGTCTGCATGGGTGGTGCGTGGTGTGTGTGCGCGGGGGGTGTCCCGTGTGTGTCGTGTGTGACGGACGTGGTGTGTGTGTGGTGTGCAGTGTTCGTGGTGGGTATGGTGTGGGGGTGGTGCCTGCTGTGCGTGTGGCATGTGGTGTGTTCACAGGTGTGCTATGTGTGGTGTGTGTCTGCTGTGTGTTGTGTATGGTGGGTGTGTGGTGGGCATGTGTGTGGGATGTGTGACGTGAATATTGTGTGTGGTGTGCGGTGTGTGTGTG
>NW_024070191.1:36116522-36154972 GCF_014754425.2 Oryx dammah
TGTGTGTGTGTGGTGTGTGTGATGTGTGTGGTGTGCGGTGTGTATGTGGTTTGAATGTGATGTGTGTGTATGTGATGTGTGATGTGCGTGTGTGTGTGGTGTGTATGTGGTGTGAATGTGATGTGTGTGTGTGTGGTGTGTGTGTGTGGTGTGTATGTGATGCGTGTGTGTGGTGTGTGTGATGTGTGTGGTGTGTGTGTGTGTATGTGATGTGTGTGTATGGTGTGTGGGGTGTGTCCGAGGCCCTGGGGATGAGGGGCGAGGCCCGGGTGGGAGCGGGTAGGCGCCTTGTAGGGCCTGGGAGGCCATGGTAAGAACTGGGCTGTTTTTCCCAAGTTTGATGGGAAACCACGGGCAGGATTTGAGCAGGAAGCTGACAAGATCCTTCCCGGCTTTTAAGCGATGATCCAGCCGCTGGGCAGAAAGTGGACTGTGAAGGGGTGAGCGCAGCAATTATTGGGCAGCGCACGGATCCACGAGGGCAGTGATGGGGTCTGAGGTCAGGACGGCACCCGCAGAGGAGCTGGAAGCCGTCAGAGCTGCCTGGTATTTGGAAGGAAACTAAGCCCGGATGTCCGGTAGGGAATCGTGAAGGGCAGCCTCCTCTCTCAGAAGGCTTCAGGAAATTTCGATTCTCTGTTCCTCCTCTGCCCACATTTCCAGGAAGGTTGTAGGGCCTGAACGGAGGGCTGTCTTGGCTGCCACCCGCTGACCTGCTCTTCAGTGCAGTTCTGCTGGCTAAGAATAGATGAAGTATCCAAGTTTAAGACTGGTTAGCCCTTTTGAGTGTCTGTGGGTGTGCTCAGCTGTGTCTGACTCTTTGCAAACCCATGGGCTGTAGCCCACCAGGCTCCTATGTCCTTGGGATTTCCCAGGCAAGAAAGATTACTGGAGCAGGTTGCCATTTCCTTCTCCAGGAGATCTTCCCCGACCCAGGGATCAAACCCACGTCTCCTGCATTGCAGGTGGATTTTTTTTTTTTTTTAACCACTGAGCCACCAGGAAAGCCCAGCCCTTTGAATTAGTAAGCGCAAATGTAAGGTCACACCTCCACCACTCAGATGCTTCTTCATCAGCTTTCTGGCGCAGAAGAGAGAGGGTGTGGCACCCAGAGCATCAGCCCCATTATCCACACCCTGCTCACCCTGGGAGGAGGTCACCAACTACACTGAGAATCACCACTCCCCAGTGAAGTGAAGGTCCCACACATCTGTGGGGAATGAGTGCGACTTTGCTTTTCTTCCCACAAAGAATCTCATGGTTTTCATTGATCAGATGTGGGGGTGTGTCTTGCACATGACCTTGCCCATCATGTGTGTGCGTCTCGGTGGCAAGAGAAGGTTTTCTTCGGGAAAGCAGAGGGTGTGGAGTGAGTCACGGCAGGATTGAAGAGCATCCTGGACAGAGGAAGGGGAGCACAGTTTAAAGAACAAGGAGGAACATCCCTGGCGGCCCAGTGGTTACGACTCTGAGCTTCTAATGCAGGGGGCACAAGTTTGATTCCAGGTCAGGGGACTAAGATCCTGCACATGCTGGTGCAGCCATAATTAATTAATTTTTAAAATCTTTTAAGTTAAAATAATGTATAAAACAATGAAAATCTTCCTGGTTTGAAATTGGATAGCACAGCCCTGAAAAGAAACAAAACTGACCTCAAGAACAAGTTCCTAAACCATTTCTTCAGTTTGAGAGTTAAAGCTTGAAATTAGGACTTTCGAACATTTAGGGGCAGAGAAGGGTTGTCAGAAGCTGGCTGTCGTAAGAGAAGTCTTGCGCAGGAGGAAGGGACAGAGCAGACAGGCCCCGAGGTGGCTGTTCTGTGACCACAGGCTGGGTGCCTGGGAAATGGGCCTGGCCACTCCCTCCATTGGCTCACTCATTAGACAGATACACGGTGAGCTCCTGGTGTGGCCGAGCACTGTGCTATGTGCTGGATGAACATCATCAAACAACGTGGACCCCGAGGGGAGGACAGACAAAGACAAACATAGACAGACTGTGAAAGGGACATGGAGAGGCCAGGCCAGGTGCGGCGGTGGGCGGTGCATGCAGGCAGAGACCGCAATATTGGGAGGTGAGGCAGGACAAGGCGGGCGCTGTGGGTGATCCTTCCGGGGTCAAGTGATGACCTCATGATGCGAAAGTCCTATGAGAAAATAAAGCTCTGGGTAAAGTACAGAGTCTGCATGCATGCTAAATCACTTCAGTCATGTCCAACCATTTGCGACCCCATGGACTGTAGCCCACCAGGCTTCTCTGTCTATGGGGATTCTCCAGGCAAGAATACTGGAGTGGTTTGCCATGCTCTCCAGGGAAAAGTATAGAGCCTACCTTTATTTTTTTTCTTCCAGTTTTATTGAGATGTAATCAACATATAGCCTTGTGTAAATTTAGGATGTACAGCATATTGATTCAACTTCACATCCATCATGGAAGGATGACCACAGGATGGGTGGTGAACATCCACGGTCTCAGACAGGGACCACATTAAAGAAACAAGGAGAGTATTTACATGCAGCTGGGGAGGGAGCTAGGTGGAATAGGAGAATGTTGACAGAGAAGCTCAGGACTGCCTTGCTTAGTCCTGCCTCGCTGAATCAGGCTGTCTAGAAAACACGATGGTCCAGTTCAGGGATGTGGGGTCAGCTGTCCCGCCTCCCCGGTTAATTCGGGTCCCCTCCTGTTCATCCAGCCGCTGTGGGATTCAGGTCCATAGCCGAAGAAGAAGATGCGCTGCTCAGACACTTATTCCAAGGTTACCAGAAATGGGTTCGCCCCGTATTACACTCCAACGACACCATAAAAGTCTACTTTGGATTGAAAATTTCTCAGCTGGTGGATGTGGTGAGTAATCTCCGGCCCTCAGCTGAAAAGAACATGCATTCCTTCACCCGTTGTCGAGGCTAAGATTTGATTTTGTTTTCTTTCCCCATGTCTGCCGTTTCAGTTTTAAAAATAACTCAGCGTGAGAGAAAACGAGCCCCGGGAAGCCAGTGAAATGACTGGAGGACAGAATGTCATTTTCATGGCAACACTGTTGTAGGGAGAGGGGGGGCTTCTTGCTGAAGGGAGGTGGGCCGTGGTTAGGAGGGCATCTCTCTGATGGTTTACTGGAGCTGCCAAGGTGAAGAGCAGACGGGGCTGAGCCCGGGGCTGACTCAGTGTCCCCTGAGCCAAGCCAAGGTGGGGTCGGAGCAGAGGTAGCCGCGGTGACAGCCCCAGAGACAGTCCCTGGGTGACCCCATTCCCTCCTGGATCCCTTGGGGAGCCCAGACCTTTCCCTGACACACCCCGTACCTTAATTTTCCTATTGAGTCCACAGTTCTGCCATGAGGTTCCTGGGGAAATCTGTGAACTTTGATAACCCAAATCTGCAAAATCATGCTCCTGCAGCCCCCAGAGTCCCAGAACAATCTTCCCTCATTGGCCATATCCACTCATCATCACCTCCCCTCAACTGACTCAAAGCCCAAGATTCCTTCTAGAAAATCATTTAGCTAGTATTTCATTCTCCTTCACCCCCTTACTGTGCCTTTGGTTATGCAATTTATACAAATATCACCACAAGGAACTGCTACTTTCTCTCATTATTATTTTCATTTTAAACAAAATACGCCTAATATTTATTGTAGGGTCCCAATGCCGTTGGGCTTCCCTGGTGGCTCAGACGGTAAAGAATCTGCCTTGTAATGCAGGAGACCTGGGTTCAATCCCTGGGTGGTAAGATTCCCTGGAGAAGGGAATGGCGACCCACCCCAGTATCCTTGGCTGGGATATCCCATGGACAGGGGAGCCTGGCAGGCTACAGTCCAGGGTGGGTTGCAAAGAGTCAGACACAACTGAGTGACTAACACTCACTCAATGCCATTTAACTGTTCTTAAGTTGAGAGTCCTTCCCAGTTTGGACTGCTCAAAAGTAAGATTTCAAGAAGTCTCTGAGACAAAAAAAAAAAAAAAGAAAAAAATCCAATACACATTTTCACTTAATTTGAATTTAATTTTCCTTTTCTTAGGATGAAAAGAATCAGCTGATGACGACAAACGTGTGGCTCAAACAGGTAACTGTCAGTCCAAGGACTGTACCTCCTGTCTAATTGTCATCATTCTTTTCCACTAAGAAAGATTCCCATGGAAAAATAATTATGTTAAAGAGTGCATTGAGTTCTTCAAGGAGACATTTGGGAGTGTTGGGGGAAGGGTTTCTTCTTTTTTTATTTTCTTCCACGCAAGTCGGAGGTCAGTCTGGAAGCCCATAGGCGCTGTCTTCTTGCTCCTGGAGGGGGTCTCTGAGCAGGCAGGTGGGCAGGTGACCCTGACTGTGAGTCCCAGGCACGGGTCCCTGGGCTCCTTGGAAAAAAGGGGGCCGAGTTCCAGAGTGCAACTCACCCCACTGAAGCTAAGACAACCGGATAAGAAAATCAGCGATGGTAATTCCCCTTCCTCCCCCAGTCCTCCCTAGGATGTTGCCCCTCCCCTAATGCTCTTTTCTAGAAAGAGAAAAAGGGATCACAGAGGCCCCCACTATCAACCTCAGAACGAGGTGAAGCCCAGGTCAAGACGCTGAATCCACAAAAGCCCAGGAATGATGTTTGGCTCTCGGCCTGACCACAGCCTGCCTCCTGCTCTTTCTAGAGTTGCCAGGAAATGGTTACCCTTCAAATAATACCTGTGTCGTGTAAAGGAGAGAATATTGGCACTTCTTTGACAGGAAATGAAAAGGTTGATTTACTTACTTACTTTTTTGGTTTTGTTAGCAATTACTTTTTTTTTTTTCCTTTTTCTATCAGATGTCCAGATATTACCTAATCTCCCAGAGATTTAAAATCTAGATATGTTAGCTATCTCACTTAATTTTAACATATGTACATAACATTCTTCATTTGTTTATGTTGAAATGAGTTAGTTATCTGTTCCAGTTTAGTGCACGCTCGTGCAGGTCTTTCTGCTAATGGTCTATAAGGAACAATGGATAAAAGACTCTAAGGAGATTTTCTGGGCCTCACCTGGGGTCGTCAGATTTCACCCACTCAAAGGTTTTGATCAGATTTGGGTAATTAGTATAAATTGTGCTGGTTTCTAGTTCTCTGATTCTTTACTTGGTAGATATGTTAGCGTATTATGAAATGGATCAGCATATTATTTTACTTTTAAATAAAAATGTTCAGGAGAAAATAATAAGCTGGGAATGTAGGTATAAAAATACAATTTAAATAAATAGGGACTTCCCTTGCTGTCCAGTGTTTAAGATTCCAAGCTTCTGAGGCAGGGGTCATGGGTTCAATCCTTGGCCAGGGAACTAACAACCCACACGCAGCCTGAGACGGCCAAATATTTTTTTAATGTAAAAATAGTAATAATTTTTAAAAATAAAATGAATAAATGTATTTTTCAATATACAGTCCTTGGGACTTATCCCACTTTTGCACTTTAGAGGCTGTGGAGTTTGAAGGTATTTTGAGTTCATAAAAGTCAGTAAGAAGCCCTGGATTTGCACTTTCACAGAAGAGAAGAAAAATTCTTTGTTGAAGTGTAAATAAGCTTAGGACGCTGGCAAAAATAAAACAGACTCTCACTCCTCCATACACACTTCCTCCAGCTGCCCCTTGAGGTTACAGCCTTACACATAACACAGCGGTCGACGAGCCTTGGCCTTTGAGGTATAGGGACTTCTCACTTTCCTGAGATCTTGGAAACAAGAAGTCATTTCAGATGAAGAGAACAAGATTAGACATAAAGGGAAGAAACCGTCTTCCTCGGGCTTCAGCTGTACTTTGGAAATGACCTCCAGCAAAGCGAGGCCCCTGGAATCGCGGTCTGGTGAGCACCTCCAGGTCAAGACAGAATCGACACCTAAAAATCCCCAAACAGAGTGAGAGAAAGCTACAAGGAGAGGGAGAGAGTGCCTAGCTGACATTTAGGAAACCCTGCTGGGAACTTGGGTTCACATGTCGTAGAAGTAATAGGGGTAACATGGTTTCATTGCATTAATTTGCAATGGGTTGTCATAGCTCTTACCCATTTACATTTCTGAACCTCTCTAAATTAGCAAAGTGGGTATCATTATGCCTGTTACCAGGGACAGAAGAGTCTGCTTCATCTGGCTAGAACCAGCTTTCCCCAGCTGGAGCCTTGTCTGCACATCTAGCCCCATGCAAAACATCCAGCCCTATTTCTAAATTAGAGGAATATTCAGAGTAGGAGAAACCACTGAGAACATGATGGTGCTATGAACCCACTCATACAGACGGGGTTTGGAGTGGGAATGTCACAATAGGTATTAGCCAACAAGGGCTATGTCATGGTACAAACAGTGTGGGAGCAAAAAAGGTAGGAGAATCTCTGGCCTGGTGGCAGGCAGGGAGGGCTGCACGGAAGAGGAGGCATTGGAGCTCCCCCACGACATTACTTATATACTTTCTTTTTTTATGTTTTAGCTTTTTAAGTGTAAAAGAGTAGAGGAAAGGACTAAAGGAAACAGATGGGAAAAGAAGATAAAACTGACATTTAAAAAACCTAGCACTAGTGTTTACCCAGACTTCAGTTTCAGAGCAGCCAGTGACAATGTTAGGATTTATTGAGCATCTGTTAAGTGCCCAGTCTGTTACACGTGTCATGGGAACGAATGCATTCAATTTTCACAGCCACCTTCCAAGGTCTATTATGATTCCCACTTTGCAGACGAGAAGACTGAGGATTGGAGGACTGAAGTGACTTGTCTCAGGCGACACACTAGTAAGTGCAGTCTGGTGTAAAGAAATCATTTTCCTCCTCAGACTGGAGGAGCTGCTGGGAGACACCCGGCTGTCCTCTCGGGGCTCTCCCTGTAAAGTCTAGCTCCTAATCCTGGCCTTCTAAGGCTTTGTTTCCTTAACCTCTGGGACCTCTCATGAAGCTGTTCTAGAAAGGCATTTAGGAGAGAATGAGGCTGGGAGTCACTCCATTGATTCCACAGGGTTTATTGAGCACCTACTAAGGGCCAGGCAATCTACTAGATTCAGGATGTACAGAGCATAAAACACAACCCTGCCTTCAAGGAGAGGATCTGGTGTTAGTTGTGTAAAAATAACCTCTGTAATATGATAGACACCATAAGTAACGTATATACATAAGACACTGAGTCATTACAATTATGACAATGAAACGGGGGACGAATCATGGAGGGCTTCCAAGGGGAGGAGACATTTCGGAGGGGTCTTGCAGGATCAGTAGAGGATCGATGACCCATTAAGGTGGAGAAACCCACCTGTATAGGTTTCCCCAAAACACTGTTTCCCAAAGCTCTCACACCAGAGCAAAGCTATAAGAAACTCTTTCCAATCACCTCTGTCTACCTCAGTAAAAATAAAGACAAAAATGACCAAACTTCTCTCTTTTCTCATTGCCCTCTCAGACACTGAAAAATGCTCCTTAGTTCATTTCCGTGGAGAGAATAAAATTCTGCCTGCTTGCTCCTAAAGCGGGTTTCCTGCAGCATACCCAAGTGAGATGACTGGTCTTTTGTTTTGTGTTTTAACCCGATTCCTCTGCTCTATCTTCCATTTCCTTCATCTCATCTGGTATATTTAGACATTTCTCGTCTATCCTCCCAACCGCAGACCTTTACAGGCACAAATTTAGTGACATCCTGAGAAAGTCCTCTATGGAGAGCTATTTTTGTGGTACTGATTTTATTTTGCAAACTTGTTTGTCTTCGTACTTCCAGAGAGTAATCTAAACCCTACAAGTCATAAATAGATTCTTAACACCGACTCACTACAACTCTGCGACAAGGTGTTCACCGCCCCAGCCACTCAGATTCCACTTCATCTTTGTCAAGGGGAGGAAAACCGCATCGCAAGCACCTGAAGGGTATGGAAGACAAAACCATCCCTTCCTCACTGACAGGACAGTCAGCTCCTTGCCTGGATGTCACCCTGTGAGTAATCACCCTGAAGACAGATGCCAAGGGTATTCAACTCAATTAGCACTTTCTGAGCACCTACTATGTGCCAGGGCCATATAGGGCACTGGGCCTCAACTCTGGGGGCAAAGTCCATGAGCCAGAAGGTTCTGAGTGGCCAGGTGTTACTGTCATTGAATGTGGGCAGCTGTCAGGCCCATGGCAATGCTGGGGACACAGAGCTCCCTACATCTTACAAGGACAGCACCTTGGACCAATGTGGTTTCTCCAACTGGTTCCTGTGTGTTTTATTAGTTCAGTTCAGTTGCTCAGTCGTGTTCGACTCTTTGCGACCCCATGAGCTGCAGCACGCCAGGCCTCCCTGTCCATCACCAACTCCCAGAGCTCACTCAAACTCATGTCCATTTTGTCAATGACGCCATCCAACCATCTCATCCTCTGTCATCCCCTTCTCCTATTTATTTGGTCATGCCAAGTCTTAGCTGTGGCACGTGGGATCTAGCTCCCTGTCCAGAGATTGAACCTGAGCCCCCTGCATTGACAGCACAGAGTCTTAGCCACTGCACCACTAGGGAAGTCCCTGAATTCCTGTTTTAGATCACAGTAAGTTCAGAAACATGCAGGCCTCTTTGGGTGGATCCCTGCAGCTGGTTTTGGAGGAGAAAACCGAGAAGCTGGCTTTTTTTTTTTTTTTTTTAAACAAACCTAAGGAAAGGCTGGCCTTGCTGTGAGGTCTGGGCCACCTCCCCAAAGCCTAGTTATCTTCCCCCACCTGCAACAGCACCTGTACTTCTAGGGATTCCCCCTGAACCTCTGTCACCATCTTATCTCCCTCCTTTTCCATAGCCTCACTTAGCAGAGGAGGCCCTGCCGTATGGTCTTCTGATTCGTGTGGACTCTGAGTGAGAATGAAGTGAGTCAGGGATTCAGAGTCTTGCTGTATAAACTTGGCAGGTCACTTCCTCTCTGACCCGGGCTCTTCATTTATGAAATAAGGCAACACCCAGCTGCAGTGTCGCTGGCTGATTAAAAGGCGTCGTGCGTGTGCATGTGACTGCTTTGAGGTTTGGCAGGTAGTGGGAACTCAATAAATGTCATTTCCTGGTGCCCTCTTCATGGACTTTCTCATCCTTAATGACAAATCCCATTTCTCAGCCTTGACAACGCAGATGTAATGGGAATGTGGTGGTTTAGTTGCTAAGTCGTGTCAACTCTTGCGACCACGTGGACTGTAGCCCGCCAGGCTCCTCTGTCCGTGGGATTTTCCAGGCAAGAATACTGGAGTGGGTTGGTTGCCATGCCCTCCTCCAGGGGATCTTCCCAACCCAGGGATTGAACCTGGGTCTCCTGCATGCAGGCAGATTCTTTACCAACTGAGCTATGAGGGACGCCCCAGTGGGAATATGAGACATATAATATGCCATGTTGCCGTCTTTAAGATTAAAATGAATCAACAGTAATTTTATTAATTTAGATTTTTTTTTTTTTGGCCACATTACATGGCTTGAGGGATCTTTGTTCCCCAAACAGGGATTGAATCCAGGCCCATGGCAGTGAAAGTGTCAAGTCCTAACCACTGGCTCTCCAGGGAATTCTGACATTAATTTAGTTTTAAGAATTTCACACCTGACTTTGAGGTAATTGAAAATCCCAGGGGTGTCCCAGAGGTTGCCAATCAAGGCACCAGCAGGGAATATTTGTTTCTTACTATCTTTTGGTCTTGGGATTAATAATTATTAATTTTTATAATATTTTCTAATTATTAAGAATCATTAGAAGACTTCATTTATTATTTTTAAAAGTCATGACAATTTTTTAAGTCTTAAGATTTAGGTTTAAATAAAATTTGGTTCTGGATTGTTCTGTAGCTTGACATTTATGAATGATATTTCAGGTAATATATGTAAGAAAATTTTAAGGGAATATATATAATATGGATTTGAAGTTGCACTTTTTGGGATTAAGAAAGCTAGACTGGGAGTATTTTTCTATATTTTTTTCTCAGTCTGAGATTAACTTTGGTATTTGGCCCTGACCTACCCTGTGCTCCCCTGATCCTATAATAATAACAAGCTCTCATGCCCGGGACTGCTGCAAAGTGGAGCTGATGTTTGTACAGAGCTTTGAGAATCTTGCTCGGGACATGCTGTGTAAACACTGGATACTGTTTCTAATTTCCTGCTTTAGAAACCCCAGGGTTTCAGAGAGAGAAGGGAAATGACCAGAGAGCAGGACAGAGGATTTGGGCTCTGAATCCTCATCCTGATTCAGCTGACTTTCAGTTCAGTTCAGTTCAGTCACTCAGTCCTGTCTGACTCTTTGCGGCCCCATGAATTGCAGCACGCCAGGCCTCCCTGTCCATCACCAACTCCTGGAGTTCACCCAAACTCTTGCCCATCAAGTTGGTGATGCCATCCAGCCATCTCATCCTCTGTCGTCCCCTTCTCTTCCTGCCCCCAATCCCTCCCAGCATCAGGGTCTTTTCCAATGAATCAACTCTTCTCAGGAGGTGGCCAAAGTATTGGAGTTTCAGCTTCAGCATCAGTCCTTCCAATGAACACCTAGGACTGATCTCCTTTAGGATGGACTGGTTGGATCTCCTTACAGTTCAAGGGACTCTCAAGAGTCTTCTCCAACACCACAGTTCAAAAGCATCCATTTATCGGCGCTCAGCTTTCTTCACAGTTCAACCCTCAGATCCATACAGGACCACTGGAAAAACCATAGCCTTGACTAGACGGACCTTTGTTGGCAAAGTAATGTCTCTGCTTTTGAATATGCTATCTAGTTTGGTCATAACTTTCCTTCCAAGGAGTAAGCGTCTTTTAATTTCATGGCTGCAATCACCACCTGCAGTGATTTTGGAGTCCAAAAAAATAAAGTCTGACACTGTTTCCACTGTTTCCCCATCAATTTGCCATGAAGTGACGGGACCAGATGCCATGATCTTAGTTTTCTGAATGTTGAGCTTTAAGCTAACTTTTTCACTCTCCTCTTTCACTTTCATCAAGATTAGCATGAGCAATGATGCTGTGGTGTGGGGCTCAGCCAGCATCATGGTGGACCACGTCCTGCTGGAAATTTGGTGAGCCCCTCTGATGGCATGTTGGCGGGGACAGCATCTCTAATTCCCCAGGTCTGACCTCAGAAGGACACTGAGGTTGTGAGGAATGTCTCTCCAGTCCCACAAAGCATAGCCAGTGAAGGATGGTCCAGGGGTAGAACTCTAATTCGATGTTCAGTGCATTCTCTCTCTCTCTCTCGGGTACCCCCAAGAGAGTCCCACTGACCACGAGTCCCACCTGCCCCCTGTTCTTTACTGTTCAAGAACACACCCTGAATCCACTGGAGCTGATTTTATATCCTCCTCAAGGATTCAGACATGCCCCTCATTCATCCATCCACTCACATCTGCTCTTCATCCTGGAACAGCATCCTCAGTAGCCCTGCTCCCTCCTCCATGGTACCCACTACCCCTTCCTGCCCTCTGTCTCAGCTGCAGTGTCATCCAATCAGGACCTCCTTCCCTGTCCACTCAGCGTCCCCCATCTTTTCACCCAAACCGCCCTCTTCGTGGCAGTGAGCACAGGTGATGGTTTGCCTGTTAGTTCATGGGTTCTAGAATCTTCCCTGGTGGCTCAGTTAGGTAAAGAGTCTCCCTGTAATGCAGGAGACCTGGCTTTGATCCCTGGGTGGGGAAGATCCCCTGGAGAAGGGAATGGCAACCCACTCCAGCAGTCTTGCCTGGAAAATCCCATGGACAGAGGAGCCTGGTGGGGCCCTAGTCCATGGGGTCACAAACAGTCAACGCAACTGAACAACTGACACACACACTACCCACCAGGAGTTCCCACAGAAAGGAGTGTGAGTCTGTTTGGGGGGCAGAAAGAGGACTGAATGTTCTATCACGGATTCTGGTCTGATGCAGCCCCGGGTAGGACAAGGTGGCCCTGCTCAGAGCTGGTATAAGCCTTGCATATTTGTGGGTTGGATTAATTTCCCCCAAATATCAAGCTTCCTGAAGCACAGCCTCTGGACTCCCTCAGGCCACAGCTATCCATCCTGCTGCTGGAGGTGTGGTGAGCTAGACAAATCTTTCCAACGCAAACCGTCTTTCCCCTGGGGCTTGGCCCATTTCCCTGAGCACAGTCTGCACAGCTGCTGTGTGTTTGTGGAGATTTGCCCCCGGAATCTGAACTCCCCACTTTCTTCCTGGGCTGCAGAGCCGGGCTTCGATAAAGGTGATCAGTTCCTGTAGAAGAGAGAAGACTGAATTCCAGAAGCAGGCAATTGATTTGGAGATCTTTAGGTTCCAAGCGGAGACACTGTGGGTTTGGACTCACTAACACTGTGCTCACTTAACACTGATATTAAAGATGCAGCCAGAGTGTAAGAGACCAGTTCTAGTCAGTCTGCCCAAACATGTGTCTGTCCCCAAGGCTTGTCGCCTGTGTACCTGCTGCTTGCTCCCTTTGCTGTTGCTGGTCAGTCATGAAGTCGTGTCCGATGCCTTGCAACCCCATAGACTGCAGCACACCAGGCTTCCCTGTCCTTCACCATCTCCCTGGGTTTGCTCAAACTCATGTCCATTAAGTTGGTGATATCATCCAACCATCTCATCCTCTGTCACCCCCTTCTCCTTTTGCCTTCAATCTTTCCCAGCCTCAAGGTCTTTTCCAGTGAGTCTGCTCTTGACATCAGGTGCCCAAAGTATTGAAACTTCAGCTTCATTTTCAGCCCTTCCAATGAATATTCAGCGTTGATTTCCTTTAGGTTTGACTGGTTTGATCTCCTTGCTGTCCAAGGGACCGTCAGGAGTCTTCTCCAGCACCACAATTTGAAAGCATCAATTTTTTGGTGCTCAACCTTCTTTACTGTCCAGCTCTCACATCCATACATGACTACTGGAAAAACCATAGCTTTGACCATATGGAGTTTTGTCAGCAAAGTGATGTCTCTGCTTTTTAATATGCTGTCTAAGTTTGATGAAAGTGAAAGAGAAGAGTGAAAAAGTTAGCTTAAAGCTCAACATTCAGAAAACTAAGATCATGGCATCTGGTCCCATCACTTCATGGCAAATTGATGGGGAAACAGTGGAAACAGTGTCAGACTTTATTTTAGGGGGCTCCATAATCACTGCAGATGGTGATTGCAGCCATGAAATTAAAAGACGCTTACTCCTTGGAAGGAAAGTTATGACCAAACTAGACAGCATATTCAAAAGCAGAGACATTACTTTGCCAACAAAGGTCCGTCTAGTCAAGGCTATGGTTTTTCCAGTGGTCCTGTATGGATCTGAGGGTTGAACTGTGAAGAAAGCTGAGCGCCGATAAATGGATGCTTTTGAACTGTGGTGTTGGAGAAGACTCTTGAGAGTCCCTTGAACTGCAAGGAGATCCAGCCAGTCCATCCTAAAGGAGATCAGTCCTGGGTGTTCATTGGAAGGACTGATGCTGAAGCTGAAACTCCAATACTTTGGCCACCTCCTGAGAAGAGTTGATTCATTGGAAAAGACCCTGATGCTGGGAGGGATTGGGGGCAGGAGGAGAAGGGGAAGACAGAGGATGAGATGGCTGGATGGCATCATCGACTTGATGGACAGGAGTTTGGGTGAACTCCGGGAGTTGGTGATGGACAGGGAGGCCTGGTGTGCTGCGATTCATGGGGTCGCAAAGAGTCGGACACGACTGAGCGACTGGACTGAGCTGAACTGAACTAGGTTTGTCATAGCTTTCTTTCCAAGGAGCAAGTGTCTTTTAATTTCATGGTAGCCATCACCATCCACAGTGATTTTGGAGCCCAAGAAAATAAAATCTGTCACTGTTTCCACTGTTGTTGCCTGCTTGAGGTCTATTTCATACGTTAAAATATACTTTTCATATATATAAAGAACTAAAACCTCAGTCATTAGAAAACCAACAACCCGATTAAAGAATATGAAGAGGACTTAACAACCACTTCACCAAAGAAAATGTATGGACGACAAATAAGCACATGAAGAAAAGCTCAATGTCATTTAGTCATTAGGAAAATGTCTAGCAAAAGCCATAATGAGATACTACTTTACAACTATTATAAATGATGCCAGCCAGCTGGAATGCTCATGCATTGCTAGTGGGAACAGAAAATGATCCAGCCACTCTGGTGTCATATAAAGTTAAACGTACACTCACCCTATGACCCTGCCATCCACTCCTAGGTATTTACCCAAGAGAAAAGAAAATGGTTTTCACCCCCAAACCTATAAAATTTTTTATAGTCACTTTATTTATAGTCATTAAGAATTGGAACGAATCCAAATATTTTACCTGGTAAAAGGATTTAAAAAATTGTGGTAACTCCCTACAATGGAATACTTCTCACTAATAAAAAATAAACAACCTACCTAGAATCCAAAACTGTATTTCAATAGGTAAAAAAGTCAGGATGGAAGGGCCGTGGACTGTGATTCCATTCTCTGGCATTCTGGGAAAGGCAACATTCAGTTCAGTTCAGTTCAGTTCAGTCGATCAGTCGTGTCCGACTCTGTGACCCCATGAATCACAGCACGCCAGGCCTCCCTGTCCATCACCAACTCCTGGAGTTCACTCAGACTCACGTCCATCCAGTCAGTGATGCCATCCAGCCATCTCATCCTCTGTCTTCCCCTTCTCCTCCTGCCCCCAATCCCTCCCAGCATCAGTCTTTTCCAATGAGTCAACTCTTCGGATGAGGTGGCCAAAGTACTGGAGTTTCAGCTTCAGCATCATTCCTTCCAAAGAAATCCCAGGGCTAATCTCCTTCAGAATGGACTGGTTGGATCTCCTTGCAGTCCAAGGGACTCTCAAGAGTCTTCTCCAACACCACAGTTCAAAAGCATCAATTCTTCGGTGCTCAGCTTTCTTCACAGTCCAACCCTCAGATCCATACATGACCACTAGAAAAACCATAGCCTTGATGAGACAGACCTTTGTTGGCAAAGTAATGTCTCTGTTCTTCAATATGCTGTCTAGGTTGGTCATAACTTTTCTTCCAAGGAGTGAGCGGTGGTTTCCAGGGACGGGGAGGTGGGAGGATTGATTACAAAGCACAGCCTAAGGAAAACTGGGGGCAGGGGAGCTGTTCTGGTATCTTGATGGTGATCATGATTATCCAACTGTTTGACTATAGAACTGGACACAAAAGAGTGAATTTTATTGTATGTAAATATTTTAAACGTAAAAGTGAAAAACCGAAAGTGCTGCTCTGGGTTCCCCTCAACATTTCTGAGATCCAGACTTGCTGCTGATAGTAAAAGTCTCCTTGTGTTGGTAGCTCAGTCGTGCTCGACTCTTTGAGACCCCATGGACTGCAGCCCTACAGGCTCCTCCATCTATAGAATTCTCCAGGCAAGAATACTGGAGTGGGTTGCCAAGTCTCCTTAGCAGGAGACAAATTATTCATAAGAAGGAAATTGTATTTGCTTTTCAAAGTGGGCAGAGGAAGAGGAAGGAAGAGAGAAGCTTGTGAGTACCGAGTAAGCATGGTAAATGCTTTATTCGTTTGAGCTCTTAAACTATCAGTCTTCATATGCATAGTTTTCCATAAGTATTCATGCAGTTTTTTTTTAATCCTTTAGAGTGTAGTTTTCTAAAGTCCCTATCTTTTTAAATTTGGTTTTCAAGGGTCAAGCCTCACAAATATTGTCTAAGAGAGCCGGTGTCTCATCTGGAGTGTTATCACTCCATCCTTTTCCAGGCATCATGCATATTTCAATATTGTACCATCTAGTGAATCATCCATCTGCTGACTCCTGATTTTTTAATGACAAAGTTGGCATCACTGGGCTCCAGGGAGCCTCATACTGGGCATGCCCTCTTGACTTTCTGAAATGTCATTTAATATTATCCTGCATTATTCCTCAACTGTCCACATGACAGATGGTGGGATAATTCACTTTCAGGTCAGATTTCATAGGATTCTGGATTCCAAATCTTTTTAAGTCCACGTCTACTGCAATTGGGTCATCCATACATCATCCTTTTGACCTTCATAATCCAATCAATTAATGGTTTTGTTAATCTGGATCCATCAGCCTCTGTAAACCATGCTAAATGATTTCATTCTATTATGAGGAAAAATATGCAAGCTAACAACATTTAGCAATATAATTTAAAATTGGATTTGGTGCTTCACAGAATAAGAACAGATTAGAATGTAAAAGAAAATTCTTGGAAAATATTTTTCCATTGGATAAAACTTATAATGTCCTCAAGAGTAGTCGGCAGATACTGAATAATTCATATTAGCATACTGTGTGGATCTTTGTCCAAGACTCTTGATTGATATTCAAAATCATTTATATCCATTTTCATGAGATAACAATATCGCTGGATAGACCAACTCTCCAAGAATAAACTGAGTTATAGCTGTCTTTGCTTTTGTTTCTTCAGAGAAAATAGGCTGAAAACAAATAGGTCACAAATCAGTGAAGTTTGTTGCTGAGCCTCTATCATTTGTGAGGTAGTCATGGCAGTTTTGGAATTCCCAGGCTGGACAGGTATGAGTCTAGACCATCAAACACCAGGCTGGCTCGGGCTATACCTTCAACTGTCCTGAGTCACAGACCAGGGCCATAGGCCTAAAGCAGATGAATTTCTCTTTTAAAATAAAACATGAGATTCATAAATTAACATAAACTTGAAGATTCCAAACTCCAACTGAATTTCCAGAATAAAATTATTCTGAAATAATTTTATTAATTTATATAATTTCCACACAGGAATGGACAGACCACAAGTTACGCTGGAATCCGGATGAATACGGTGGGATTCATTCCATTAAAGTTCCGTCAGAATCTCTCTGGCTTCCTGACATAGTCCTCTTTGAAAAGTAAGTTTCACAGAAGAAAAATCCGCTAGTCCGATGAGGAATGGAAATAGAAAAGCTTGATTGTGCCAAAATAATTAAGAGAAAGGTACAACCTTGATGAGAGAATTGTTCCTTTCGGAAATCTTGTTTGATGCTGGACAAATAGGACAGCGGTGGGGGAAAAAGAAAAAAACAAAAGACTGCTAATCTGTGTTAGACTAACCGCCGAGTGAACCGTCTCTCCACAGCGCCGACGGCCGGTTCGAAGGCTCGCTCATGACCAAGGCTGTGGTCAAGTCGGACGGGACCGTGGTGTGGACGCCTCCCGCCAGCTACAAGAGCTCCTGCACCATGGACGTCACCTTCTTCCCCTTCGACCGGCAGAACTGCTCCATGAAGTTCGGATCCTGGACTTACGACGGGACCATGGTGGACCTCGTCCTCACAGACGAGAACGTGGACCGGAAGGACTTCTTCGACAACGGAGAGTGGGAGATCCTGAACGCCAAGGGCACGGCCGGGGGCCGCAGGCACGGCGCCTACTGGTACCCCTTCATCAGCTACTCCTTCGTGCTGCGCCGCCTGCCCCTGTTCTACACGCTCTTCCTCATCATCCCGTGTCTGGGGCTGTCCTTCCTGACCGTGCTGGTCTTCTACTTGCCCTCCGACGAGGGCGAGAAGCTCTCCTTATCCACCTCGGTCCTGGTTTCCCTCACCGTCTTCCTCCTGGTGATTGAGGAGATCATCCCGTCTTCCTCCAAGGTCATCCCGCTCATCGGGGAGTACCTCCTGTTCATCATGGTCTTCGTCACCCTCTCCATCATCGTCACTGTGTTTGTCATCAACGTCCACCACAGATCTTCCTCAACCTACCACCCCATGGCCCCCTGGGTTAAGCGGCTCTTTCTGCAAACCCTTCCCAAGTTACTCTGCATGAAGGACCACGTGGATCGCTACTCTCTCCCAGGTAGAGAGGAGAGGAAACCCGCCCTGAGAGGTCAAGTCCTCGAAAGAAAGAAACAAAAGCAGATGAGTGATGGAGAAAAGGTTCTGGTTGCTTTCCTGGAAAAGGCAGCGGATTCCATCAGATACATTTCCAGCCACGTGAAGAAGGAGCATTTCATCAGCCAGGTGAGGGAACGGTTGGGAGCGCCGACTGAGATTTTTAATGTCTGTTTGCAACAAATCGGGTCCCTGTTTCAAACGTGACCTTATCAACTACCTGTTTGACATGCACAGAACTTCACACAAGCCCTGACACAGGATAGGGGCCTCAGTATGAATTTTCAGGGAGACCTTCACAAAAACAGAATGAGCAAAAGCAAAGCACCTCTAGGTTAAGCACAACTCCTCGTTAGATGTGATTCTATTTAAATAATTCAGTTCTACATTGAAGTTGTTTGTCTAGGTCTCTGCTCATTTATCTCTCATTTTTTATGGGATGATGGATATCTCTATTCAGAATATCTGGAAATCAGAAAACAGAAAGAATCAAGCTTTATATTAACACAAAACATGATGTACAGCCAGTATTTAGTTCACAGATTTAGTTTTTAAGATGTGGAAAGGATATGGATTTAAGACGCAAAACAGTCCTGCTTGCAGTTGCTACCCATGTTCCACTCGCTTGAGAAAAGCTGCTTAACCTGAACTTGTTTTCTGAACTCTCCCTTGAAGGGAGGAATTACAGACATCAAGTGCAAAATATGTATTATGTGCCCAGCACACATGGTCTCATGATGTGCAGACAATAAACGTAATCCTCATCTTTCTTCTCTCCATCCCTCCCTCCTCTAAAATGGTCCTTCCCCTGCGGAAGGAAAATATTATTTGACATATAAATACTCAGCACAAACGGGAGTCTGTTGCTTAAAAAGAGTTAATATTTATACAAGTTTATACAGTTCCATTATTTTACTTTAAAATCAGTGAAAATTAGTGCCAACAGCCTAATGCCATAAACAAACTTAAGAAAGAATAGGTTTTTCAAGAAACAGCCTCTGTATTTTGTATGGGCACTGCCTAGTACCTCCTCTCTCTTACAATTTGTCATTTTTTAAATCCACTGAAAAAAAATTTTTTTAAGCACTGGGGAAAAAAATGCTGCTATGGAACAAGCATTTCAGCTATTCTTAAGGTTTTCTATTTCTTTATTTACATCTTTTAGAAATTCTAACACAAAGATTTAAATGGTTTTTTATAGACTTCCCTGGTGATCCAGTGGTTAAGCTTTCCAAAGCAGGGGATGTGGGTTTGATCCCTGGTCAGACGGCTAAGATCCCACATGCCTTGTGGCCAAAATAAATAAATAAATAAACACCGAAGCAATGTCATAACAAATTCAAAAGACTTTAATAATGGGTCACATCAAAACTAAAATATTTTTAAAATTTTTAAAATAAAAAGTAGCTTTTAAAAAATTATAAAATAACACATCGTTGGCATAAGGACTTTGGAAAATATGAAACATTTAAGATGATTCACATCACTAATAATCTCCCACTTAAGGTTGACATTTTTAAATTAAATGTGTTTATTTTTAATTGGAGGATAATTGCTTTACAGTATTGTGCTGGTTTCTGCCATATATCAACGTGAATCAGCCGCAGGTATACGTATGTCCCCTCCCTCCTGAAACTCCCTCCTACCTCCCACCTCATCCCCCCCACTACGTTGTCACAGAGCTCCAGATTTGAGCTCCTGCATCATACGGTAAATTTCCACTGGCTGTCTAATGATACATATGGTAGTGTATATGTCTCAATGCTACTCTCTCAACTCAGAAGAGGAGAGGGAAGCATTGCCCTCTCCTTCCCCACTGTGGCCACGAGTCTGATCTCTAAGTCTGCGTCTCCATTAAAGTGAAGTAAAAGTCGCTCAGTTGTGTCTGACTCTGCGACCCCATGGACTACAGAGTCCATGGAATTCTCTAGGCCAGAATACTGTAGCGGGTAGCCTTTCCCATCTCCAGGGCGTCTTCCCTACCCAGGGATTGAACCCAGGTCTCCTGCACTGCAGGTGGATTCTTTACCAGCTGAGCCACCAGGGACGTCTCCATTGCTGCCCTGTAAACAGGTTCATCAGTACCATCTTCCTAGATTCCATATATATGCGTTAATATATGTTATTTGCTGCTGCTGTTGCTGCTAAGTCACTTCAGTTGTGTCCGACTCTGTGCGACCCCATAGATGGCAGCCCACCAGGCTCCGCGGTCCCTGGGATTCTCCAGGCAAGAACACTGGAGTGGGTTGCCATTTCCTTCTCCAATGCAGGAAAGTGAAAAGTGAAAGGGAAGTCACTCAGTCGTGTCCGACTCTTAGCGACCCCATGAACTGCAGCCCAGCAGGCTCCTCTGTCCATGGGATTCTCCAGGCAAGAGTATTGGAGTGGGGTGTCATTGCCTTCTCCCATATGTTATTTGACCCTTAACATTTTCACCTTCTTTGTGGTTTTCCCTAAGGTTTTATTTCTAAACCTCTGTGCACAGTATTTTCAAGTTCCACACCAGCATCTATGTTCCTTCTAGGACAGCAGGCACTCTGGTCAGCACTGTCTTTACCAGATCCCCAGGTAGTAGAAAAGGGCCCTTTATTTTCCCTTGAAAGACCTCTGGCCTGGTCTCTGAGACTCCCCCAGCCCGCAGCTTATCTTGCTCTGACCTGGCCCTCCCAGGCTGCAGACCAGTCTCCCAACCTCCCTTCCTCCAGAGCGACTGGGTCTCCTCTCTCCCTCACCACTTCCTGTCAACTCCTCCAGGAGTGTCCCCCATAGCCCTACCCAACTGTGGAGTGGGGGAAGAGAGGTCACTGAAATACGTGACCCCCAAAATCCTTAATTTAGAAATTTGTGCTATATTTCCTATGTCATATCAGGAAGCATTGCAGTAGGAGATGCTGCCTTTTTATTTGGGTAAAAATCAGGCTTTTTCTGTTTTAGTCAGTAACGTTTACAACTGCATCAGTGATTCTGTTGTTTCTATTTTATGTCCTCGATGTTGAGGACAGCGTTCCCCTGAACTTGAGCTACGCGCCGTTTTCTCGGGCACCTACCGTGAGGCCCCAGGAAGTCGATGTCTCGGGGGAGGTATCAGGTGCATTTGGAAAACTGCAGGGCTGTGATCCGAATAGGGTTCCTTTGAAGTCCCTCAGAACAGCCGCGAAGCAGCCTGAATGCAAGGTGTCCTTTTCTCTCTGGCAGGTGGTGCAAGACTGGAAATTCGCGGCTCAAGTTCTCGATCGGATTTTCCTGTGGCTCTTTCTGATCGCATCCGTCACCGGCTCGGTTCTGATTTTCACCCCTGCTTTGAAGATGTGGCTACGCAGTTACCATCAGGAGCAGGAATCCAGGGAGATCTAACACATGCCCCTAAAGCAGAAGCACGCCTTAGAGCTGACATCTAGCCCCCATGTGTAGACAGCATGCAAACCCACGTGCTCACCAGGAGGCCCTGAGGGTGGACAGTGTCTTGTGTCGTCCTCAGCGAGGCTGAACCTCGGTTGCCATGACAGCGAGTTGGGTGTCAGTTAAGCAGACCCTCCTCAGACCCCGGCTTTGGCTTCTGCAGACGTTCAAGGAGAAATTGTGAGTCTGAGCCTGAGATCACGAGCCTGCAGCACACAAGAACGGTTGCTGTGTTTCACCAAGAACTCCAGGAAAGGGAAGACTCCAGCATCAGCTGGTGTCCTTGGTGGTTTTGCCCAGCTGCCCGCTGGCACTGGCATTGTTGCCATGTGCCTGCCCTGCGGGTGAGCTGTTTGGGGCATCACACTGGTACCAGGGCAACCCTGGGCACGGCACACCTGTCATTACTAAGACTGCAGAAGACTGGTGACTCAAGTCCCCCCAAACCTGGCATTCGTTTTGCATGGTCTGGCTCGAATGTGGTCCACCTCTAAGCCAGGTTCCTCGTGGCTCCTTCATAGACTCACGACAGTGTTCAGGTGGTCATGCCAGAGGCTGCTGTGGAGTGGGACTTGCTGTAAGGCCATAGCAGAATAACTTGCAGTAGAAACAGTGTGATCGGCTGCCAGGAGGGCAGTCGTTACACCCATTCTCTTTTCCTAGAAAACTGAAATTCTGAACGTGCGCTGGTAATGGTTTTTTTATGTCCCCTCATCTAATCTAATCCATTTCAGCAGCGTCCTCGGGGCTGCTCACCCAGTTTTTTCCCCTCTCCCTCCCCTCTCTGCTTCTTCTTCCTCTGAGAACACTTCAGTGCTACTCTCTTAGCAAATTTCAGTTATACAAAGCCGTGTTATCAACAGTGGCCACCATGTTTTATATTAGATCCTCTGACCTAGTTCATCTTGTAACCCAAAGTGTGTACCCTTTCACCAACCTCTCCCCATTTCCCCTCCCCCTTGCCCCTGGCAACCACTTCCCTTCTCTCTGTTTCCAAGAGTTCAAGTTTTGTTTTGTTTTTCTAGATTCCACAAATGAATGAGATCATGCAGTATTGTCTTTCCCTGACTGCCTTACTTCAAAGCAGCATGTCCTCTGGGTTCATCTATATTGTTGCAAAAGACAGGATTTCCTTCTTTTTATGACTGAATTGCAATCCATTGCATATATATCACATTGGCTTTATCCGTTAATCTGTGGACAGACAGACAAGTAAGTTGTTCCATGTCTTGGGTGTTGTCAATAATGCTGCAACGAACATGAGCATACAGATATCACTTCGCGAGAATTATTTGGTTTCCAGGAGCTGGCTTGCTGGAGTGTACAATTCCTCATTTCTTGAGGGACCTCTATACTGTTTTCCATAGAAGCTGCACCGATTTACATTCCCACCAGCCGTGCCCAAGGAGTCTCCTGTCTCCACATTCCCATCAACATCTTGTCTTCCTTATGACAACCTAATAAGCATGAGGTGATCCCTCAAGGTGGTGTTTTTTTTTTTTTTTTAATGTTGTTTGTTTGGCTGCATTGGGTCTTAGTCGTGGCATGCAGGGTCTTCGTTGCTCATGTGAGGTCTTTCGTTGAGGCGCACGGACCCTCTAGTTGTGGTCACAGGAGTAGTTGCTTGCGGCATGCGGAATCTCTGTTCCCTGACCAGGGATCAAACCCGCCTCCCCTGCATTGCAAGGTGGATTCTTAACCACTCGACCAGCAGGGAAGTCCCTCGCTGTGGTTTTGATTTGCGTTTCCCTGATGCTGAGCACCTTTCATCCACCCGCTGGCCATCAGATTGCCGTCTTCGGAAATATATCTCTTCAGATCCTTGACCCATTTTTAAACTGGGTTGTTTGGGTTTTTGCCACTGAGATGGTCCTTGCATATTTTGGATAGAAACCTCTTCCTGAATGTATATTTTGCTAACATTTTCTCCCCTTCTATAGGTCGCCTTTCATACTGATGGTTCCCTTTGCTGTGCAGGCCCACTTACTCATTGTGCTTTTCCTGCCTTTGCTTTGGTGTCAAATCCAAAAAAAAAAAAAAAAAACCACACCCCAAAACCCATCACCAAGACCCTTCCCATTCCATTTGCCTGGTCCTGCCCTCTGAGAGCACTCTCCCCCCACCACCCCACCCTGTCTCTGAGACTCATGGAAGAGGCTCACAGACTTTTCTCTAACAGATGCCAAATCCTGGATTTTAGCTTGAAATAGCTGTTCTCCTTTCCCAGTTCTAAAATCCAAATCCTTCTCTGCATTATTTTGTGCAGGGCATGTTTCCTATAAACTCTTTGCAGCTGGCACTTAAAAATCCAATTCAATTATTTAACCTTTTCATGCAAATTCTTACCACTACTGTGTTGAACCTGAATTATGCTCTTTTGTTTGTGTTTTCTGTATGATGTTTTCTTATTCTTTTTTTTTGGCTCCTTTTCAGCCCTGACTGAATTTCTGTTCCTTCTTCTCAAATGATTGAAAGGTACGCACCCTTTCCTAGTAATCTATTAATAAACATATTTGAACTTGTTTTTCTTTTACCAGTGATGAGAATTTTAACACCTGTCCACTACACTCTAAACAAAACCATATACTAAGTCACTTTCACCTCCTTCCTTTCCTTATCACCTTTTATGTTTCCTCTAAATCAGCCAGAATTTAGAAAATTCATTATTCACTTTCTATATTATGTGTCTCTTTCTTCTGAATAATGTCTTGACAACACATTTTTATCCACAACCCCACTGGTGCTGGTTTAGTCACTAAGTCATGTCCAACCAACTCTTGTAACCCCATTGACTGCAGCCTGCCAGGCTCCTCTGTCCATGGAATTCTCTAGGCAAGAATACTGGAGTGGGTTGCCATTTCCTTCTCCAGGGGATCTTCCCCCTCCCAGAGATCGAACCCAGGTCTCCTGCATTGCAGGCATATTCTTTACCAACTGAGCTATAAGGGAAGCCCAACCCCATTATAAACAATTAATTGTATTATTCATTTCTTGGTTCACTATTTTTTTAAATCTTAAATTTTCTCACTTTTCTAATCCTGTTTTCCCGGATGCATTTCATTTCAGAGGACTCCATCTCCAAGCCATTTTCATAGGAAGCTTTGAGTGTGTTAGCCTTTGTGAATCTCTCCTTGTCTCGGCACTTGGTGAATAATGTCTTTCTTCAAGTCATACAAATATTCCTGTCTTCCTTCCTTTGTTATTTCCTATCTTCCATTCTCCTTCCCCTTTCTTTCTGAAATTTCTAATAGAAGGATCTTGGTATTCCTGGATGTCTTATTAACTCTTCTCTCATACTTTTAATTTAAACTCTTTACATTGTCAGCTTGATGCTGTAGCTGACTCATTTGCTTGACCGTCATGATGTCTTCTTCTATTTAGCTCACCTACCCAGGTAGGGGATTGGTTTGTTGGTAGATAAATCATGTATTTGTTTTCTAAGAACTCTATAATTCTTTTGGATGTCACACCCTCTGGACTATCTTAAGGATACCAGTTATAGTTACTTTAAAGTCTCCTATTGTTCACAGTAACAGTTTTTCTTCAGGGGTTAAGTTTGCTGATTTTTGATGCTTTTTTGTGGTCATTGGACTCAAATATTTGGAGTTTTTAAGTTGCTTATTCACCTTTTAGTAAAAGCAGTTTCTCATTACAGGGAGTCTGGCCCCAGTCACTTTTCTTTACCATCTTATGTTCTAAGGTGTGAGAACAGCTCGTCCTCTACGTTTGGGACTCCCCTGCCTTCGTGGTGGCCGGAAGTGATCGCAGGCACTGCCCTAGTTCTCTGATCCGGTGCACACTCTAGTTTTTCATACGTCAAATGACCACACCTATGAGGATAGGCCGCAGCCACAGCAGCAGCTCCTCCAGCCTTCACGCGTCCCCCTCGCACAGAATCTTAGGAGCATTGTGGGGGTTCGCTGGAAAAAAATGTAATTTCTTTGGTGGTCACAATTCTCCTGCACGGAACCACAACTTCCATTGCTCTGTTAGGTCTGACCGTAAATCCGGTCTCGTCTGTCCTATACGTTTCGGCCATCCCCACCAATCCAGTCTATGAAAGCACCTCAGCCATCTTTTCAGCACTCCTATGCATTCGTGTTCATTTTACACGTCTTCCGAAGTATCAGTGGGAAATGGAGGGCAGAAAAGAAGAAGAAAAGGAAAGAAGCACATCGGCCAGGCTTTTATCCTAGAACTCTTGTCTAAATCCAAATCCCTATAGATGGGTCCAACTGTCCATGGCAACTGGACACTGAAAAGTCACCCAAAGTGGTATCACACCATGAGAAGAGTGGGGTCTATTTGAAGGACTGAATGACCTTGACTTTGCTGCCTGGTGGGTGGTGGATGTGAATGTAGACTAGAAAGATGGTTCCGTTGGGAACAGAATCGCGAATTTCCCAGCAGGAAGTAAGGCGTGTCTTGACATTAATGACCCGTCAGTGTTCAGGCATGGCAGGGGGGACCACGTGTACACGCTTGGGGCTCTGCAGACCTGCTCGGTCAGCCTTCTGGATTTTTGCTGAAGTTTCCAAACTGCTGTTCCTGCCTCGAGGCTCTCACCATCCTGTCCACACCAACTAGCCCTTCTCCTTCACGCCCAGTCTCTCCTTCCCTGTGCCCTTGATCCCGCCTCCGGAAAATGGGTCTTTTCATTGCCCTCCTGTATTGTACAGTGCCCAGATCTGCTCGGTTCTGAGCAGAGAACCATAGTGAACAGAAATGACAGAAGTTATTCAAATAGCCTGGACTGTGTTTTTTAGATTTATTCCACTCGAATCACTCTCAAAAGCAATTCTAAACTTCAAAACAAATCACATTTACGTATTTTGGGTGTTTAAATAATGTTCAACATGATCATGCATTTGTTTTCAATGGGTATAAAATTTTATTCCACAAAATTATATTTTTATGTGCTTCCTGCACCCATCAGGGAACATTGAGGCTCCTGGTATGACCCACATATTTATCACTTTTCTGCACAGTTTGCTGGATTTTTAAAGGGAGGCAACATGACAAAGTAGAAACTAGGTCTTGGGTTCTTGACCAGCCTTAGGTGAGACACTTGCCCTCTCTGGAGTTTAGTTTCCAGGTTAATAGCAAGAGGTTATAACTCATGACCTTTGAAGACCTCTTCTGCTCCCAAATTCTATACTGTAGAGATTAAATATTGGACTTTTAACAATTTTTAAACCACACAAATTCTCATTGCAATTTTGTCCCTTTGGGAAAATGTAATCGGCTCTATCACTGCTTTAGGACAGGATTTGCAGGAATACATTGTGATGAAAGTCAAGAATTCCCAGCCTTAGTCCCTAATGGGATGGTGGACTCAAAGGGCAAGTCACTGTTCTTCATTTTATTGAGAACACTGTTGACTGAATTCATTATTTAACTTGATTTGGTTCATTTAGTGTGCTGGGTAAATAACAGTACTGATCTTGGAAAGATGCATTTAGATTAGAATTCAGTTTTAAATTATGAAAAATGTCACACAGAACACTTTCCACAGCAAGCCTCTTTCTGACCATACACAAACACGGCAAAGGTCAGGCATCGCTATGTGTGCGTGAAGCTTAAGGCTCATCACAGCTGAACTGGGAGGCGATGATGGCCTCAGATGTGGGGAAGGATAAACATTTATATGGCATGGTAATCCTAAGGAAGTCGCTGCAAAAGGTGACTGTAAAGCAGAGAAATTTTACTTTCAAATGTGTAGCAAGACAAAATGAACAAAACCTTCCAGCTAATTCCAGTAAGTGGACGTTTGAAGACCTGTAGAGCTTTATATCTCACACATTCATGTGTGTGAGCATGCAGGGCACACACGTGGGCACACACAGGTGAGCGCACAGACAGCCCTCAGTTACTCTCATCCTTCAGCTCTCTGCTCACACCCCCTCCTCATGACATCAGCACAGAACACACAGCCCTCCCTCCCCCAGCTCCTGACTCTGAGAGTCTGTGGAGTTTTCAGCCTCTGATATACAGCTTAGAATATAATTGTTCTCTATTGCTTTACTCTGTGAATTTTATTTCCTCAGCTAAACCATAGCATACCCTCTGTTCCATCCCCAGTGGCTTCTAATAGAGTTGAGTATGTGATCATGGCTTAATTAATATTTGTTGATTAATTAACTCAAACCACAAAGTTTGGATTGGTTATTTGTCTAAAATGAGGACAAACTTGTATTCTTGCTCAGCCCCTCCCAATATTTCCAACTCTGTGTGTGCACATGTAATTTTCAGCATACATCTTAAAGAAATCTTTTCTTACATTAAAAAAGTTCTAAAATGCTATGATATACTTAAAAGAATCATTAATTTCATACTGAAGTTTACCTATCTCAAGAATAGCCTAAATTAAGAACTAGCTTGTCTAAAGTAGGATTCAGCCTGTAGAGCTGTGCCTTTTAAATCTTTTAATTTCTTTCTTGTCACTGACTTCTTGAAAGGAGTAGATCAGTTTCCCCCAAGAATGTCTCATTTTTAGGATTTGTCTGGTTACTTGCTTCTGGTATCAGTTAGCTTTTCCCTCTGTGTCCTGTATTTCCTGTAAATTGGAAGTTCCTACTAGAATCTAGCTCAATATTGTTGGCAGAATACATCACAGATGATGGTGTATAGTTCCTATTTATCGTATAAGGGGAGATGGCACCCCACTCCAGTACTCTTGCCTGGAGAATCCCATGGACGGGGGAGCCTGGTAGGCTGCAGTCTATGGGGTCACTAAGAGTCGGGCACAACTGAGCGACTTCACTTTCACTTTTCACTTTCATGCATTGGAGAAGGAAATGGCAACCCACTCCAGTGTTCTTGCCTGGAGAATCCCAGGGACGGGGGTAACCCTAGTGGGCTGCCGTCTACGGAGTCACACACAGTCGGACACGACTGAAGCGACTTAGTAGCCATCCCGCTGTCTTATCATTCATGTTAAAACTAATGCCTGGATTAAGGTGATCTGCCCACCTTAACCTACTGGTAATTTTAGAAGGATAGCCTGTGGCCATAACACCCAGCAAAGTTACAAAGACCCTTACCTGTGACTTTGGTCCCTTTAAAAATGGTCTCTAACTAGCTACATTAGAACACTATAATTTTCAAAGAGTAATATCTTTATGCTGAGGTAGGTGGTTTTTTTTTAGTGTAATCATTTTTTCTTGGAAGCACCTACTATTATGTATCAAAATGAACTTGCTTAACTAATAGCCATGGTGATTACCACTTATATTTAACCTGACATACATTCCTTCTTTTCAGTAAGACTTTCTATTCAATATGTCAATAAAATAGTAGTGAAAATAAAAGTAACATTATTTCTTTGTTTCACGGACCATCTTAATGTTAGGTAAACCAAAAGCATCCACTGGTGTGTGTCAGCACAGCTCTGGGCAGAGTAACTTGGAATTAGATGTGCCCTTGAAGTCTCAGGGGTGGTCCCTGCCAGGCCAGAAGAATTAGGAGTCCACAGGGAAGTCAGCGGGAAGAGGACACATTGTGAAAACTGACTTGGGCCACCCCTAAACAGCCCTGTGAGCGAAGGTGTGGTGGTTATGGAGTGGGTGAAGTGGGTGGTGTGTGCGGAGTATAGTGGGGGTGGTGAGTGGCGCAGGTCACATGTGGTGGGGGTGGTGAGTGGTGTGTGTGATGCACGTGGCGTGCAGTGGGTGTGGTGGGGCTGGAGGTGGGGGGTGTGATGTGGTGCCTAGGGTATGTGTGGTGAGTGTGGAGTGAGTGTGTGCGGTGTGTGTGTGTAAGGGGTGCAATAGCAGCTCTAGCTGCACCAAAGGGTTCAGATCATAGTTTCCAAGTCAAAAGCAGGCTGGGCAAGGGGGACGCCCCTTCCTCATCTCCTTGTCCCCCTGCTGCACCCAACAGGCAGCCTGCAGGCCTCCGGACGTCGGACCAGGGGACAGCCTACGCAGACGCTCTCGAGGCCCCGGGTGATACACCGAGGTCCCCGAGTCCACCTCTTGCACCCCCCTGGGCCCTTCCCTGCCCTGGACTCTCTCCTTCCTGCCTGACCGCCCCCGGCAGCAGGGATCAAGCCCTGGTGTGTTCGGCCAACCGCTGCCCACTCACAGCCCTGCAGGCAGCTTTTGTTTGGCTGACACAGAAACTTAATGTTTGCTTACTTTAGTGCCTACATTTTAAAGTTAGGAGATTTTATATAAAAAGCTGGATTTGGGGTTTATCTTGAAAAACCAGAAAATCAAGCTTCCGAGACCACATTTAGCGTGATGAGAAGGACGCGGGGCCCAGCCGGGGCAAATCAGCCTCTGGTAGCAGCGAGCAGACCCTGTAGGGTGGGCCCCTCGTGGTCAGTCTTCAGCATCTGCTGATGTCCAGGCTTCTCTCCTCTGCCCGGGGTCTCCGCTCCTTAGCCGAGGGAAGCATGAACACACAGGGCGGTTAGGGGGAAAAACCCTCAGGATGCTTCACTTGGACCAGGGACTTGAAATCCCAACAATGTCTGCTATTCCGCTCAGCACTGACTGATCTCATTCTGAAGACGAACATGCTTGCCCGAAGGTTATCTGTGTCCCTTGCCCCTGCTACAGGAAGCTTGGACCCCAACAGTCCTGACCTCCCTAAACTAAGAGTATTTGCTGCTTCCTCTTGCCACCTGGTTTGCATTCAAAGCTTTCTGCTTTCTAATTACTGACAGGGCTTCCCTGGCAGCTCAGGGGGTAAAGAGTCTGCCTGCAGTGCGGGAGAGCCATGTTTGATCCCTGGCTTGGGAAAGTTGCCCTGGAGAAGGAAATGGCACCCCACTCCAGTATTCTTGCCTGGAGAATCCCATGGACGGAGGAGCCTGTTTGGCTGCAGTCCACGGGGTTGCAAAGAGTCGGGTACGACTGAGTGACTAACACTCACTGACAGTGAGAAGAGCTTTTCCCTGGCCTTTGGGAGAACCTGGGGATGGGGAGGGGAGGAGACAGGACAAGTCAGTTGATTTCCTGTCTTTTTCGATTCTGTCTCATGAAAGAGACTGAACTATCCAGGGGCAGGGAGACGTTTTAAGCGTCGGGAGGTGTGAGTTCGAGAGCTGAATTTGTTAGCTACGTGATCACAGGCAAGCCACTCTGCCTCTTGAGCTAAAGAGTCACACTAAATAATCCATGAGCTCCGTGCCACTAAGTCATTGATTCTTTCGGTCAGATACATAAAGACACCTCCATGCTGCGGTCCTTCTTTTGTTCAAGTGCTTATTTCATATTTTTTAATGTATGTTGTTTGTTTGCTTGTTACAAGATCCCCCCCAGTGCTCCCCCAAGGATCACAGAACACCCCCATCTTCCTGTTATGCAGTTCTTAAAGTCTTATTTTTATATATGACAAGGGGTTAATATATAGTATATATTTTTAAAAGTCCTACAACTCAACAACCACAAAAAGGCAACTAATCCAATCTTAAAAGGGACAAAGGACTTAAATACACATTTCTCCAGACAAGATAGACAAATAGCCAGTGAGTATATAAAAAGATGCTTACCATCACGAATCATCAGGGAAAAGCAAATCAAAAGCACAAGACACTACCTTATACCCATTAGGTTTCTGTTATTAAGGAAAAGCTATTATTAAAAAATAATAATAACACATGTTGATAAAGGTGTAGAGAAAATAGAGCCCCCGTGCACTGGTGGGGAGAATGTAAAATGGTGCAGCTGGTATGGAAAAGAGCATGGTGGTGCCTCAAAAAAAATTCAAAATGTATTGCTTCATGGGTGCAGTTTTGCAAGAGTTTGCAAGAGTTTAGTTTTGCAAGATGAAGTGTTTTGGGGATGGATGGATGGTACACATCAGTGGGAATGTTAATTAATGAATTAATGTTAATTAATGTTAGTTAATTCCACTGAACTGTACACTTGGGAATGATTTAGAAGGTGCCCTTTGTTATGTGTATTCACCACAATTAAAACTTTTAAACAATGACAGGAAATAATGATTTGGCTTAATCGTTTAAAAAAAGGTATCAAGAAACAAGTAACTCTCTCTGTGAAGACAGACGAAACAGAGGCACTCTATTCACATGACATGATGAGTTAAAAGACTTTCAAACAGAGTAACCTGTGCCTTGGGTTCCAGACCGGGCCTTAAGCCCCGGGATGAGATAGACACGGAAGAACTGGCACGAGGTAATGAGTCAGGCTGGGACCCGGGACCCTTTGCTGTAGGGCTGGCACCTGGACAAACGTCTCCTCCAACAACAAAACACAAGGGACTAAAACCAGCTGCGTGCGTGAGCAGTTGGAGCAAGTTCTGGACAAGATACACAGACCAAAAACTCAACTGACACTTCTGAAGAGTCGGAAGCAAAAGCAGGGTACTCTGCCCCTGCACTCAGCACCGCCAAAGAGGTGGGCAGACCACTGAAGTCACCCCTCCAGGAGCAGCCCTGGACCCCCGGGGCTGCCAGCCCTGGACCCCCGGGGCTGCCCGGTGCGCCTCCAGGAGCCAGCCGGGGGCCTGACGCTGATTTGCGCTCCCTCCTCAACCACAGAAACCTCAATGAAGCCTTGCCCGAATTTCTCGTCCGGCCTCCCATCAACTTCCATTGATTAAGAGAAGGTCAAGAACCCTGGGAGATATCAGAAATAGAAGCTGTAGTATATCAACACAACAGAGGTTATGCAACCACAAAAATTGTACTTCAAGACTGCACACCATCACGGAGAAAGGCTGCTGACATGATGTTGAGCAAATAGCAAAATATAAAACCGAAAGGTAAATCTGAGGTGTCCCAATTACGTGTGCCTTTAGACAGGGATCCAATGGAAAAGGCAAAATGAAATTGGTTCCTGAGTCAGGGTAGTTTTTTTTTTTTCTACTTTAAAATGCATCTTTAAAATTGTTATGATAAGTGTATATAAAACATAAAATAATAAGTGAGAGTAGAATAAAACAGAATATCCAAGGTTCTCCCTCTCACAAAAAGGAAATACTCCGAAAGACACAAGATCACCATTCCTTCGAGAAGAAACACATTTATTTTCAGTCTCAGCTACGCAGAACAAGTGGAAACGGCTAAGGAGGAGAGATACCGTCTGGACCCACAGCAAAGGTTGCTCCAGGTCTGCCAGCCAGAGGTCACCATGCTCTGCACTGCTCTGGTTACATTCCCCACGTGACCCCCGGCCCTGGAGATCTCCGTGTTTACGACTTTTCCTAAAAAGCTCTAAGTGTGTGGACAGAGACTATTTCTGAGTCCACGGCATGCCTCCCACAGTGCTGGTCACCGCTGAAGTCTCTTGCCAGATGAATCTAATTACATACAGGGGACTGGTGGGAGGGGAGGGAAGAACGGGGAGTTGGGATTAGCAAATGGAGTCTATATAGAACGGGTAAACAAGGTCCTACTGTATATCACAGGGAACTATATTCATATCCTACAGTAGACCATAATGGGAAAGAATCTGCAAAAGAACAGATGTGTGTGTGTGTGTGTGTGTGTGTGTGTGTGTGTGTGTGTAACTGAGTCACTTTGCTGTGCAGCAGAAACTCACACGACATTAAAAATCAACTATACTTCAATAAGATTTCTTTCAAAGGTAGACCGACTACCTGCTGTTCCTTTTTACCAGTTACTGTGTCAAATAATGCCGTAGTGTGGACTCCACATCACAGAGACAAGCACGAGAAAGCAAGCGCACACAAGGTCACGGGTACTGCCGGCGTCAGCAAGTCCAAGATCCAAAGTTGCATGTCTGGCAGGTGTCATTATACTGAGAAGTATATAAACCGGAGAAGCAGAAGAACACCTCTTAGCGTGGCTCAACTTTGATTCCATGTCTCACTGGACTGCTGGACTGTGGGTCAATCATGTCCCTGGAAGCCAAATGTGTACAGACAAGAGAAGCCTGCGGGGGCTGCCAGCTCTGGGCTCCGGTATCAGGTACCATACCCTGGGGTCTTAAAACACCCCTCTGCATGCCCAAGGGAGGGCCATCCAGGCCTGCCATTGGCAGTAAGGCCCTCTTTTTCTATCTAGATGGGGACCTGGTGGGAAGTTTTCTTTCCATTTCCTGGTGATGGGGGAATAAACACAGCGTCTGTACATTTCTGAAGATGAAAGGAAAATCCATCCTTACGAATGCCCTGTGTTCCCCAGGAGCGGCTGGAGAAACAGCCCTGCAGTTCCAAACACACAGACGATTATAAACACCCACAGGAACACCCTGTCCACCACCATGGCCACGTACTTCCAGTCGTCCTCTACCTGAAAGGCAAAATGTCAAGCATCTGTAAAAACTGAAAACCATGGGAGATAAGCTCTATTTCAAATATAAGCTGCCTCCTTTGCACAGAAGATTCGCTGACAATTTTTAAAGCAAGTATCCCTTGGAGAAGGAAATGGCAATCCACTCCAGTACTCTTGCCTAGAAAATCCCATGGACAGAGGAGCCTGGTAGGCTACAGTCCATGGGGTCGCAAAGAGTTGGACACGACTGAGTGACTTCACTCAGTTCATGCTACTGTAAGTCTCTATATATGAACCTTCAAGTTGTGAACGTTTGAAGACGTAAGCGTGTGTTTTCCCCTAATCATGTAAGTTAGATCTGTTTGAGGAGGCACTGCTAGGTTTCGAGGCACAGGACCCGAATGTAGGATGGAACATGAAGGTTGCAGCAGCCATTCAGAATGTAATCCAGTGCTACTGTGGCATCTATGATGAGAAAAAAAGAGCTACCACTCAGACATTACTGGATTGTTCTTTCACGAAGGTAGACAGAATTGAATCCAGCAAGGAACCAGAACCTGTACCATTAACTGCAGGTATGAAATCGCAGCTTGCCCTGTCTCCTGTTGCTGATGCCCCTTCAGCTCTACCATCTCCCACCTCCCCTTCCTCTCTAGTCAGTAACTCTTGCCTGTTCACTCAATTCCAGCCCCTGTTGTCCTGTACTACTATGCTTTTCAAGATACTGTACTTTCAGATGAAAAATGTTTTATTTCTTTGTGTTTGTTTCATATGTGTTATTTGTGTGAAAACTATTATAAACCTATTACAGTACAGTACTATATAGCTGACTGTGTTAGCTGGGCACCTAAGCTAACTTTGTTGGACTTAACAAAGAAGCTGGACTTAAGGAACACACTCTCAGAGTGGAACTTGTTCATATGTAGGGGCTTACTGTGAAAACTAATAAACTGAAATGAGAGGATCGTTGCAAAAAAAAAAAAAAAGCAAGTATCCCTATGATTCTGGTTAACCCATGTCTCCTCCGTAGTGTACACAGAGAACAACCGTTTGCCTGCAGATGGAGGGTGCGTGTGCGCCATCAGTCCTGGGGCAGAAGGCTGCAGAGTCAGCAGGCTCCCGCAGGGCACACAGGGCTTCTCCTGACTGCAAGTGCGTGTGTGTGTATGTGTGTGTGTGTAGGTCGCTCAGTCAAGTCTGACTCTTTGCGACCCCGTGGACTGAAGCCCGCCAGCCTCCTCTGTCTGTGGGGTTTTCCAGGCAAGAACACTGGAGTGGGTTGTCATTCCCTTCTCCAGCCTGGCTGCAAGTAGCAGCCCTGAAAGAGCGGCTCAGATTGCTCCATTCTTGCATCAGCTGAGAAAAAAGCACAACCTGAAAGTTGAGAATTAATTTATTTTTAATTGGAGGAAAATTGCTTTACAATATTGTGTTGGTTTCTGGTGTCCAGCAACTCGAATCACTCATAATTATATAAATGTAAGCTTCTCCCTCTTGAGCCTCCCTCCCCTCCCTTCGAGAGTTATGTTTTATTCGGTGGATTTTCTGAGGACTTCAAGCCTGTGAGGCAGCCTCTGAGATCGCTCTGAGGGACTGCCCTGAAGAGGTAAGGGAGGAGCCAGGATAATAAGGAGATTGGCCTTTTGGCTGAGATCGCAGACGGTAAAGCATCTGTCTACGATGTGGGAGACTTGGGTTCGTTCCCTGGGTTGGGAAGATTCCTTGGAGAAGGAAATGGCAAT
The DNA here is from genome assembly GCF_014754425.2 of Oryx dammah. Taxonomy (NCBI): domain Eukaryota; kingdom Metazoa; phylum Chordata; class Mammalia; order Artiodactyla; family Bovidae; genus Oryx; species Oryx dammah. The sequence continues at coordinate 36,151,603 of NW_024070191.1, forward strand.
CCACTCCAGTACTATTGCCTGGCAAATCCCATGGACCGAGGAGCCTGGTAGGCTACAGTCCATGGGGTCGCAAAGAGTCGGACACGACTGAGCAACTTCACATTCACGTTCACGTTTGCAGCAAAGACCAGGTAGTCAGAATATCAGATGATGTTGCAGAACATTCTGTTGCATTTGACTGCCACAGTCATCCTTTGATGTTTCAACTGCCTAGTTTTTGTTGCAAAACCTCCTATATATCCTGGCTCCTCCCTACCCAGTCTCTTGGGATAAACCATAATGGAAAAGAATACTTAAAAAGAATGTATATATATATATATATATATGCTTATCTGAGTCACTTTGCTGTACAGCAGAAACTAGCACAACGTTGTAAATCAGCTATCCTTCAATTGTTTTTTAAGTTTTTAAAAAGATTACTGTTAATTAAGGAAAACCAGACATCTCAAGTTAATGAATTTACTGCTTTTCTATAGGTGGGAAGAGGCAAGAGTCTGGGCTTACGGAAATCATTCCTTGGATGTGCACCTTAACTGTCTAGGGCCAGTACCCCACTTTCTCCATCCTGAGGTCCCTCAGGGCGCACAGCTGGGGGTGACGGCAGTGACTGATGGCTTGACGGCTGCAGCATCCATTGTTAACTGATAGAGTGGGACATTTTTCACCCACTCTTGTCATGAGCACCATGGAAGCTCCTGACCCTGCGGCAAGTCCAGGAACTGGGTTTGAGGCAGCAGAGGGTAGGCGATAAGCTCTGCAGGATGATGGTCCCCATCAGCAGCCAGCAGCCCTCTAGACCCTGGCATCACTCTAGTGTGGAGCGTTCCTTACACTTCTCCTGCCCTTCCTGTTCCCAGCCTCCAAGAGCCGGACCGGGTGGTGCTGAAGTCCGAGCAACTGTCCCCTAGGTTTGACGAAGGTGTCCTCACAGAAGGGAGTCCCAGGCTCACCTGCTGCTGATACAAACCCCCCTCCACCTGTGTGACATGCACTCACTGTCCTCCCCGGCACCAATGGGCAGACTTCAGGTCTGTGATATCCTTTCGTTAGGAGATATGGATGCTGGCAGCTGCCATCAGGTCAGACCCAGACCCCTGGCATGAGTTTCCAGAGGCGCCTAGCTAGTCATCGTGATGGGATGGAAAGTTGGCATACATTTCTTGAGCTGTCTCTCTCTGGAGGACGGGGAGGCCTGTCCTGCTATAGTTAGGCCCTGGGCAGCAGGAGCCAACTGAGTTGATGCTAAAAATATCCCTGAAGCTCATTCAACCAGCACCTGCAGCCCCGTCAAGTCTAGTGAGTGTGATTGGAGCTGCAGCATTCCGCACTGTCCCTCGGCTGGCTCTTCCTTCTCCCAGCCTTCCTTAAGCAGGGGCTCTCAGTCTAACTAAACTAAGACTGCCCTGAGTGTTTGTTTTAAGCAGATTGCACTTGAGCTGACATTTCTGGAGGCAAAGGTTTGCTCTGAGGCTTCCCCTTACTCCATCCCTTCACCAGGGCAGTTCACCCAGAACTGCAGCCTCACAGAGCTGGATCTCAGGGCACCCACTCTCTGACTGTCTTGCACACAGAACTCACACTGGAGCTCTGACTAGGGTTCTGCGCAGGGCCCCTAGGACTGCCGCGGGCGGACAGGCTAGAGGACTCATGCATTTACCTCCTTTGTTTCATTTTGGTTCTTCATGTTTTCCGCTATGAAATGAACACTATCAATGACGTCTTCGACTTCAGGCGAGAGCTCTGAATTTTCAGCCGTCCACTGTAAAGGCTGGTGACTTGATCTTCTCTTGCTGGTGCCAGATCCACCAGATCTGTAACAGTGGCAGCATTCTTTAAGAAGTCTGGGCTCTTTGTGGTGCTCAGACTTGACTTTGGCAGGCCTACTGGAGACTCCTTTGGGGTTTCTATCATCTCCTGCCTCCTTCATCTTGTCCAGAGGCCTCTTCATCATCAGGATCTGGGGTAACAGCCGGAGGAAGACCGCCTTCACCCACGTGGGCATGTTGTGAGTGGTCGGGGTGCGGTAGTGGATGTTCAGCACAAACACCGTCACCACGATGGACAGGGTGACGAAGATCATGGTGAACAGCAGGTATTCACCCACCAAGGGGATCACGAGAGATGTGGACGGGATGGTTTCTGTGATCACCAGCAAAAACACAGTCAGAGAAAGCAGCACTGAAATGCAAAGCGTCACCTTTTCACCACAGTCAGAAGGGAGGTAGAAGACCAACACAGTGAGGAATGAAATAAAGAGGCAGGGGATGATCAGATTAATGGTGTAAAACATCGGGAGCCTCCTGATATAGAAGGAGTAGGTGATGTCTGTGTATATCTCTTCACAACAGTTGTACTTTATGTCATGCTTGTAGCCAGAAGCGTCGACAATTTCCCACTCACTGTTCTCCCAAAACTCATTCATGTCCACTTTAGAGCCAATGATTAGAAGGTCAATTTCAGCTTTGTCGTAAGTCCAGGAACCAAATTTCAGGGAACAATTTTGATGGTCAAAAGGGAAGAAAGTGATGTCCATAGGACAGGAACTCTTAAAAATCGCTGGTGGAGTCCAGGTTATCATGCCATCATATTTAAGAAGAGCTTTTGTCTTGCCTTCGACTTGGAAGTCGCCGACCGCACTGCAAAGTAAGTCAGACACTGTTAGTGACTCCCCCGTGCTTCGGGTCCGCCTGCGCCAAAGGAAGCTTTGGAAAAAGACTGGCTGTCGGTTACGCATACTTGTTGTAGAGAACGATGTCGGGCTTCCAGATCATCTCGGCAGGAACACGGAGAGTCTCAATGCCGTCATATTCCATGGGGTCCCAACGCAGTTTATAATCATTCCAGATCTGAAGGAAATAGGAGTCAGTTTTTAAAACTGTTCACTTTCTTCTAATGTTAATTCTATATAGGCTCAACAGTTTTTTGAAAAGGCTTTTATTTGAAGAGTACATGCCTGCCATGCAGGAGACCTGGGTTGGATCCCTGGGTCGGGAAGATTCCCCTGGAGAAGGAAATGGCAACCCACTCCAGTATTCCTGCCTGGAGAATCCCATGGACGGAGGAGCCTGGTAGGCTACAGTCCATGGGGTTGCAAAGAGTCGGACACGACTGAGCGACTTCACTTCACATGGTTTAATCAGTCATTCCATCTTATTCTTCCTTTTGCTCTTAATCTTTCACACAGATTTTGCAATAAACCTATCATCATACTATCTTTTACTATTAGAAGTGGATTGTTACTAGAGCTTGGACATAGTTCTTGGAATGTGGAAATGCACAGTGCAGGAGACCTGGTTTGATCCCTGAGTTGGGAAGATCCACTGGGAGAAGGGAAAGGCTACCCACTCCAGTATTCTTAGGCTTCCCTGGT
>NW_024070191.1:36154982-36158473 GCF_014754425.2 Oryx dammah
AATCCACCTGCAATGTGGGAGACCTGGGTTCGATCCCTGAGTTGGGACCCCTGGAGAAGGGAAAGGCTACCCACTCCAGTATTCTGGCCTGGAGAATTCCATGGACTGGATAGTCCATGGAGTCGCAAAGAGTCGGACATGACTGAGCGACTTTCACTTTACTTTGGTTTCTACCAAAAGCTGGTAGATTAAACTCAAGGGGAACAAGGTGGTTGAGCTGATTGGGGCAAAAATAGGTTATCCACTAGATATTAGATATGTATCTATTGATTATTGCTTAGCTGGTCAAGTTTATAGACTCAGTTTCCACGTTCCGTAGACTATGTTCAATCTCTAGTAGCAATCCATCTCTAATAATAAAAATATAACTGAAAGTGAAGTCGCTCAGTCGTGTCCGACTCTTTGCGACCCCGTGGACTGTAGCCTACCAGGCTCCTCTGTCCGTGGGATTCTCCAGGCAAGAGTATTGGAGTGGATTGCCATTTCCTTCTCCAATAGTAGGATGATAGGTTTATTACAAAATCTGCATAAAAGATTAAGAGCAAAAGGAAGAATAAGATGGCATGACCGATTAAACCAAATAGTGGGAATCTAAGCCACAGCAGAATCAAACAGTGGGTAAGCATCTGGCTCTGGAGCTCAAAATACAAACAAAAATAGGAGACCTGAGAGCAGAAACCTTCAAAGGACAGAGTCAGTGAGAACTTTATCACTAGGTTCTGCACCTGAAGCTTGCAGCCAGGCAGCTGTTACCAGACTGAACTTTGGGCTTTGGAGATAGATAATATTTTATACTCTGTCATAAACTGGAGATGGAAACAGGGAGCGCTAGTGGATTTTATCCCCTGGATGTTATTAAACTGACATGTCAGTGACATAGTTCCCAGAGAAGAGTAAATGACGTAGACACATACATGACGTAGCCACAAGTTGGTTTCCATGATCTGGTTTACTTCATCCTGGGAAGAGGAAACAATGTTTTTTTAGCTTCAAATGTACCTGCTAAGAGAAGTGAATCTTAGAGCAAAAATCAAAACTAAAAGGAGCTGAGCTGGGTTCGTGCTAATGGAGGAAAACAAAAAAGACTGAACAGGCAACTTATAAAAACCAACCAAAAATACAATATTTCCACACTGGTCCCCACCCTGTTGACTTCGAAAGGAAATGTGGCTTTACTACTGTCTTTCAAATCTGATTGAAGCTTCACTTTTTCTGTGGAGGTTTTCTGACCTCTGCAACCCACAAAGCCTTCTGATCTCATGAAAGAAAAGAAGGGAGAGAATGGAGAGTGGGAGAGGGAGGGGACATCCAGCAGATTGTGTGGGGCATCACTGTTTTGGGGATCTTCTTCCCCAGCTCTGCCCCAGCACCCTCTAGGCTCTCAGTCCTGAGTCCAGCCACTACTCAAGGCGTCAGCTCAGCTCACCACGGAGCCTTCCAGCTGGATCCTGCCACTCCCCACTACACATCTCGCACTCCTGCCCAAGCCACTGACGATTGCTTCACTCATTCATTAACAAATATTTATTGAGTACCTACTATGTGCTCTATAAATGCTGGGGTTACAGAAATCACCAGGATTGGAAAATACCCCTACCTATGTGTGTCTAATGGAGAAGGGAATGGCAACCCACTCCAGTATTCTTGCCTGGGAAATCCCATGGCCAGAGGGACCTGGTGGGCTACAGTCCACGCAAAGAGTTGGGCGCGACTAACACATACACGTGTGTATCTAAGCTATTAGCTGAGGAGACAGAAAATCAAAAATAGATACACGATACAATGTAAGATGCTTCCCTGGTGGCTCAGATGGTGAAGAATCCGCCTGCAGTGCAGGAGACCCAAGTTCGATCCCTGAGTTGGAAAGATCCCCTGGAGAAGGGAATGGCAGCCGATCAGTGTTCTTGTCTGGAGAATCCCCATGGAGAGGGGAGCCTGGTGGGCTACAGTCCATGGGGTCACAGACAGTCAGACACGACTGAGCAACACACACACACATAATGTAAGGCAGTGATAAGTCTTATGGGAAAAAATAAAGAGGGATTGAGTGGTGTGTGTGTGTGTGTGTGCACGTGCATAAACATTTCTTTTAGAAAGGGTGAAGCAGGAAGGTTTCTCTGAGGAGATGGTTCAAGTAAGTACCTAAATGACCTGCAGAGGGTCACGGAGCTCTCTGGAAGAAATGCATTCCAGGCTGACATCCCAAATGTAATGTGTTCCTAAGTAGCTGCCACCTCCCAGTGGAGTAGATGCTGAAGACACATCCAGAACCTTCAGCGGCCCCACAGTGCAACGCTAGGAGGCTGCTGATGGCCACTAGCACAGGTTCCCAACACCTACCAACGTTTCTGCCCAGACACACGAGCACCTTCCAGAGAGAACAACAGCTCACAGCTCAGGGAGCGGTAGCCACGTTGGACCCCAGCCCACGGGGGTTCGCTGAGCTGCTATGCGGTTCTCCACGCGTCCCCTCCCCAGAAAACACTCCCTGGAGACCTCATCAGCTTCCTCCTCCAAAGAGGTTTGTGTCAAGCCATGGTAAGCCCCAGGGTTTTCAAAGGAGTTTCCTTAACGGCTTTCTATTGGTCAGAGCAGGCAAAGAAATGGACTATGCTTGTCCATGACTTTACAGTTACCCAAGTCTAAGGACAGTGCCTTCTGCTCATAGGAGGGTCACCTTGTGATCTGCAGATTCCAGCAGGGGCCTTGTCAATAAATCCATCGGCTGTCAGTCGGGAGCAGACTAGCTCTGTAGCCCAGAAAGCTCTCAGAGGTAACAGTTATAAACATCTTCCACTCTTCCTCTCTGTCCACTAACATACTGTTCAGAGAACCAGAGCACACTGTGAGCTAGAACGCTGTGTTCAGAGGATTAAAATCAGCTGGCAATAGCATCCAGTATCCCTTCTCCCCATCTGTACTTCCGCAGCCTGGCGGAGCTCCAGGTGGTGTGGACCTGTTTCATGGAGGGTAGACATCCCCAGAGATGTCAGCCAAATTTATGGATGAGGACCTGGTCAGGAAATCTCATTCTCCATCCAGCGTCAGACCACACCAACAGCCATGGGAACTGCTATCAGACAGTGCAGGCGAAGGAGGCCCGAGACCCCAAGTGCCACCTCACATTCTTGGAACCATCACCCTGTGTCTCTCTCTTGGGAAAAGAAGTGAGTTGACACTTTGATTGAATTAAAGGATTGGAATTACAGTTTTAAGTGGATTCGATTCTGGAGCAGCAGCAACAGGTTCAGAGGCTGAGATCAGAAAGGCCAGGTGGGCTACGTTTTGAAAGCCTTCTGGTTTGTCATTTCAGGTATGCCAGGCCACCAAAAACACAGGCCAGGGGCTCTTTAGAAATTTTTTTCCTCTGAGTTTCTTTGTCCGATATTACTATCATAGTCCTAATTAGTATTTTGGAGGCTACCTGTTCTCATGCAGAGCACCGGAAGTCCCTGTGGGCCATATACATTGTCGCCACTGAGGCGTGGTGA
>NW_024070191.1:36158873-36179271 GCF_014754425.2 Oryx dammah
CCTCAGTGGCGACAATGTATATGGCCCACAGGGACTTCCAGTGCTCTGCATGAGAACAGGTAGCCTCCAAAATACTAATTAGGACTATGATAGTAATATCGGACAAAGTAACTCAGAGGAAAAAAATTTCTAAAGATAAGAGGGACATTAAGTAATGACAGAAGATGTAATCCCATAGGAAGACATAATGATCCTAACTGTATGCACCAAAACCAGAATTATATGAAACAGAAACTGATAGAGCTGAAAGAAGAAACAGATAAGTCCCCATTTACAGTTAGAGATTCCCAGCAACCGATAGAATTACTTGACAGAAATCAGCAAAAATAGGGAAAATCTGAACAATAGGATCTAATCGATGTATACAGACACGCCACTCAAAAACAGCAGAACACACCCTTTTTCAAGCACGAATGGACTATTACCCAAGATAGATCATATCCTTATCATGAGCCATCAAACAAACCTCAAAAATTTTAAAAAGTTGGAATCATAGTGTGCTTCTTACTATAATGGAATCAAACTAGAAATCAATAACAAAAAGACAACAGGAACGTCTCTAAGTCCATGGAAATTAAATTTCTAAATAATCCATGAGTCAAAGAGAAAGTCTCAAAGGGAAGCTTTTAAAATACATAAAACTGAGTGGGAACAAAACCATAAGACATCAAAATATGAGGGACACAGATAAAAACAGTTCTGAGAATAAAATTTGCAGCTAAATGCTTACGTTAGAAATGAGAAAATGGGAAGTTGGGGTTAGCAGAAGTAATTTATTAAATATAGAATGAATAAACAGGTTCTACTGTATAACACAATATCCTATGATAAACCATAGTGGAAAAGAATTTTTAAAAAATGTATATATATTATATATATCTAACTGAATCACTTTGCTGTACAACAAAAATTAATACAACATTGTAACATTAAAGAAATGAGCAGAGGCTTCCCTGGTGGCTCAGTGGTAAAGAATCCACCTGCCAGTGCAGGAGACACGGGTTCTATCCCTGATCAGGGAAGATCCCACAAGCTGTGGAGCAACTAAGCCCATGCGCCGCAACCACCTAGTCTGTGCTCCAGAGCCCGTGAGCCACAGCTGCTGAAGCTGACTCACTCTAGAGCCCATGCTCTGCAACGGAGAAACCCTCGCACCATAACTAGAGAAGCCCCTGCTAGCAACTAGAGAAGAGCTCGAGCTGCAATGAAGCCTAGCACAGCCCAAAATAAATAAGTGCATACAATTATTTTTAAAAAAGGAACCAATGGACTCAATGCTAATTTAAAAAAATAAAAATGAGTGGTCCCATCTAGGTGGGAGAAAACATCTGGCTCATTTTTTAAAAATCACTGTTTACCAGCGTATACACACTTCCAGCCTGGGCCAGAAGCCAGAGGATGGGCCAGGGTCAGCCCTGGCCCCTGGGAAGCATGGGCTGGAGAAACATGGTGGGTGGGCCTGAGCTTCAGACCCTTATCTGACGGCTTCCCCCTAGGCACGCCTGGAGCCACCACCGTTTCTCCCAAGCAAAGCTGAGAAGAAGGAGGGCTCCTCTGTCTGGGGCTGCCCCCTCCCCCATCCATGTGCCATCTGTCTGTACACCACCGTCTCAGCGATGCTTCGAATGCCTCTCAGGAGCCTGCCTATTCCTAGAATTTGGTCCACGTCCAGAGCCTACCCCTACCACACCTTGGAGTCCAGAACCCACCCCGTACTGGGGCACCAGGCCCCACACCTCCTCTGCCAGCACTTAGGTGCCAAGATTGTTCAAAACAAAAAACTCTCGTCCTCCCTGCCCTTGAATAGGGTACCAATTAATTTAAATGAATACCTCCAAACACCCATCTGCTTGTTAGGACTTGATGGAACCCTGTATAAAAGAAAGTGAACTCTTTCTTTATTCCATAACACAGGAGACTTAGAGCACTTCATCTGTAGAGTAAAACAGGCATGAGTGTTGGGGTTAAACAGGCTTGACTGAACTGCAGTGCTGCCATCTGTAATCATGTGTCACTGGGAATGTGGCTGACCTGAGCTGCTCTCTCCCCAGCTGTAAGACACAAAGGACAGCCACAAGGTGTAGACACTGGTACATAATGGGTGCACGATGAAGTCAGCTCCTCTTGTATTCCCCCTTCAACTGCCACCCTTCGCCTCTTGGCTTCATAAACTGGTTCTGAGAACATTCCCAGAGATACACTACCTTAACAGAAATAAACATGTTACTTTGCCAACAAAGGTACGTCTAGTCAAAGCTATGTTTTTTCCAGTAGTCATGTATGGATGTGAGAGTTGGACCATAAAGAAAGCTGAGTGCCGAAGAACTGAGATGCTTTTTAACTGTGGTGTTTGGGAAGACTCTTGAGAGTCCCTTAGACTGCAAGAAGATCCAACCAGTCCATCCTAAAAGAAATCACTCCTGAATGTTCATTGGAAGGACTGATGCTAAAGCTGAAACTCCAATACTCTGGCCACCTGTTGTGAAGAACTGACTCATTTGAAAAGACCCTGATGCTAGGAAAGATTAAAAGCAGGAGGAGAAGGGGATGACAGAGGATGGGATAGTTGGATGGCATTACTCAATGGACATGAGTTTGAGTAGACTCTGGGAGTTGGTGATGGACAGGGAAGCCTGGCCTGCTGCTGTCCACGGGGTCACAAAGAGTCGGACATGACTGAGTAACTGAACTGAACTAAACAGAAATAATGACAGCATCCTCGGGGGAGTGGATCCCTTGCAATGGGCCAGCTTTGAAGGGCCGGTACTTCGTAGATTCTTGTTTGTTCCTTTTTTTTTTTTTTTTTAATTTTTTTCTTTTTTTTTTTTTTTTGCTGAGCCATGTGGCTTGTGGGATCCTAGTTTCCCGACCTGAGATCAAACCTGGGCCCTTGGAGTCCAACGTGGAGTACTGCCCACTGGATTGCCAGAGAATTCCTTTAAATCCCTTTATTTACCCCAGTGCAGTGAGTGGCAATTGCTCGGACCCCTCAGAGTTGGAGCCCCTTGAGGCCACGTGGTACGTGGTGACCCCCTCGCACTTACCACATCGGCCAGCTGTGTGATGGCCACTTCAAAATACACGGTGATCGGGTCGGAAACGTTCTCCACGGGCCTGATGAACTGGTTATAATGAGCGAACAGCTTGTGAAAGAGCCTCTCCTCCGATGCGCAGCCTGCACAGCCTTTGGGCCAAACAGAGGGAGGAGTTAGAGAAGCAGAGAGCGTGCACGTTCCAGGGCCTTCCCTCCTCAGGAGGCGGGCATGGGCATCAACGTCCCCCAGGACCACGTCACCTGGCCCTCTTGGCCAGGCTCCTCGCCTTTGTCATGGAGATGTCAAGATTAGGGCCTGCGTCTCAGGACTGGTGAGAGGGTGAACAGAGTGATGCTGGGAAGAGCGCTTCCAAGTGGGTGGTCGGCTCCATCACTGAACAGAACTCACCAGCTCGCTGATCTAGTAACTACAGTCCTGAACTTCCCTGGTGGTCCAGTGTAACGGTAAGACTTCCTGCCAATGCAGGGGACGTGGGTTCCATCCCGGGGATGTGGGTTCAATCCCTGGTCCGGGAAGATCCCGCATGCTGCAAGGTAACTAGGCCTGTGCACCACAGCTCCTGAGGCCTGTGTGCACTAGAGTCTGTGCTCCACGCCAGGAGAAGCCACTGAGAAGCCCCACAGTTAAAGCAAGCCCACCCATGGCAGTGAGGACCCAGCACAGCCGAAAATTAATTCATGAATTAAAAAAAAAAAGTCCTGCTCTTTCTTGACAAAGGACTGATCTGACTGGCCTTTGTTTCTACAACCAGAAGGGTGTGTAGCTGGGGCAACTTCATCGAACAAACTCAAATAGCTACCAAGTTTATTAAGGTCTTAAGCCCTCCTCCTTTTAAAAATCAACTTTCAACTTCAATTACCTTGGAGATGTGTGAGAGCGCAAAGTTTCTAAGGGAAATTTTGCTGGGAATGTTTTTTAAAGAACCCCCAAAGTTCTTAAGCAATAGCTCTTTCAGTCATTCAGTTTCAGACAATAATGTAATCATATTTCTTTGTATTTTCCCAAGAGTGCATTAAATGTGGGTTACTTGCCTTCATTTGACATAATTCATCTCATTAATACCCTTTTCCTATTTTTCCTCATAGAAGTCAAATTTGATACCTGAGATATTAGGCTAAAATTTCCCAAAGGGATTTATGCCCTGAAAGAAAAAAAAATTTAAAGGGTTGCACAACTTACTAGGCAAAAGCAAATGGAATGCTAGCTGTTAAACGGCTAAATAAAAACTGTTGTTTGCCAAATGCATTTGGAAACATGGAAACATTGAGATTTCAGCAGGAAAGAACAATTTTTTTCTTGAATTTTTTATTTTGTCTTGGGGTATAACCGATTAACAATGCTGTGATAGTTTCAGGTGAACAGCGTAGGGACTCAGCCATCCATATACACGTATCCATTCTCCCCCAAACAACTCTCCCGTCAGGCTGCCACATAGCACTGAGCAGAGCTCCATGTGCTATACAGTAGATCCTTGTTGGCTATCGATTTTAAATATAGCTGTGTGTACATGTCCATCTCAAACTCCCTAACTCCCCCTTCCTCTAGGCAACCATAAGTTTGTTCCATCTGTTGAGACAGGAAAGAACAATTTTAGACATAAACCATCATTGCCTGCCATCTTTATTAATAATGATAAAGATATTTCTCCATAAAACAGGTAATACAAAAATCCTCCTGTTCCCTATTTTCCTCCTTTAAGATTTTACTTTTCTTCTGAGACATTTCAGATGAACCCTCCATGAGTCTTGACAAGCAAATCCCTGCAAAGCCAACCACACGTGGTGGTATGGCTTTGCAGACATGGACAGAGGAGCAGCTAAGTCCTAACTTTGAAAATGAATGACCTTCCTCTTGAGACATACCCCAGGACAGGAATATAACATATTTCCCAAAACAAAGGCAATTACCTACAAAACGAAAGGTTCCATACATTGAGGAATAGTATCAGCTAATAAACCACAGTTCTGAAAAAACATATAAATACAGAAAAAGAAATTGAATACATCCATGGTAAAGATAGACAGGAAACTGTACCATTATTACTGTTGTGTATTTTCATTGGGAAAATAAAATAAAATGTGGTTTACAAAGTTTTCTTGTCCTCCCCTCCCCGTTCCCCCCAATCTCATTTTACATGTTAAGTCAACCAATTAAAAATGAATAGGTTAATTAACAGCTGTTTGAGGAATAACTCCTGTACAAACACTCTCCATATTTATCCATAGAGTATCCCATCTCTGCTCAGTGGCACACAAATAGAAGTGTATACACACGCAGCTAAAAGGGAATACGAGAAAAAGCAGAAATAAAACCTACCTTTAAAGCACAGTGCAAATACACACCACCAGACACACAGCGCAAAGCGAAGGACTCCCTGACCCCCGCAGGGCAGCATGATTAAAACACTCTGATTTCTTGTCCCAGTCAAAGGATTATGGAAAACAAAGAGCTCTCATCCAGCCACTCACACTGGACTTTAAATCACCAGAGTCCACTGCAGTCCAAGTGTCTTCCGTGCAATGAAAACCTTCACAAATATAACACGGTCGTTCCCAATATCAGAGGCTGAAGCCAACCAAAAGGGCAAACCCAAAGGACTCAGTCTGACAGCAGATGAGTCATCTCCTCTCCTGACACTCTAGATTGCTTCTCATGCAGGAGCGAAGAGGAGGAGAAGCGGGAGGGGCGGCTGGGCAGACAGCCCCGAGGAGGGATGGAAAACTGTCTTGGTTAGTGCATCTTTGCCGAGCATCTTTTCCCAGCCACGGTCCTGAGGGCAGTGAACACATCTTTCCTGAGCTGCAGCTGGAGGTAAAGGGCCTGCTAGGTCCCAATGCGTGTATTCTGATTCACTGAGTTCTCTAGCCCATCGGGACTTAACCTTGTTACCAGTAAACGTTCTAAAATAGGAGTCCCTGTTAGGTGTGGCTCTGGGAGAACAGAATTAATTTGGTTTTGTCTGACTTCTAGTGCTGGGTCCTTCTGAGCTCAGAGATTGCCCTACAGGGACTAGAGATCAGCCTCCTGAGAACGAGACGAATGAATACTGAACACAGGATGCCAACTGGACTGTCTTATGTTTATTTAGACATCCTTGTTACCAGTTCATTTTTTTATCATTTGCGTCTTTCCTCTGTAAGTTGTGTCAATAACTCTCTGATGAATTATGCTTTCTGGCCAGATTTTGGTGTTGGTTAAGGGTGAGTTAGCAGCAAGATGAGAAGACAGCCTACAGAATGGGGGAATTTATTGGCAAATCAAATAAGGGGTTCCTATCCAAAATATGTAAGGAACTCATAAAACTCAAGGGCAAATGAATAAATCCCAGTTGAGAAATGGTCAAAGGACCTGAATAGACATTTTTCCAAAGAAGACACAGATGGCCAATGGGTATATGAAAAGGGGCTCAAGCTCACTAATCGTCAGGAAATGTGAATCTAACCACAAACAGGTATCACCTCCTACCTACCAAGATGATGTTGTAAGAAGACAAGAGATAACAAGTGTTAGTGGAGAAAAGGGGATCCCTGTACAGTGTTTGGAATGTAAATTGGTGCAGCCACTCGGGAAAACAGTAGAAAGATTCCTCAAAAATTAAAACTAGGACTACCATACGATCTAGCAGTCTTACCTCTGGGAATATATCCAAAGGAAATGAAAGCAATTTCTCAGAGCAATATCTGAACTCCCATGATCGTTGCAGCATTATTATTCACAAGATATGGAGACAACCTGCTGTCCCGTGATGGATGAATGAAGAATTTGTGATGCATGCATGTGTGTGCATATAACAGAATATTAGTCAGCCATGCAAAAGAAGGAAATCCATTTGCAACAACACGGATGAACCTGGAGACATTAAGCTCAGTGAAATAAGCCAGAGGCAGACAAATACTGTATGATTTCATGTGCATGTGGAATCTAAAAAATTCCAGACTCATAGAAGCGGAGCGTAGAATGGCATGTTGGCACGTTGACGGCTATTGGTTGAAGGGCAGAACCTTTCAGTCATAGATGGATAAGTGCTGGTGATCTAAGTTATAGCACGGTGACGACAGTTACCATATCTTTGAAATGTTCGAAGAAAATAGATCTCAAGTGTTCTTACCACCCCCTCAACACAAATGGATCATGACGATGTGAGAGATGCGTTAGGCTAACCGTGGTGCTCATTTCACAATGTAACATATGTCAAACCGTCACTTTGAACACGTGAAGTGTACACACTTTCTATTGGTCAATTACACCTCGCTAAAGCTGAGGGAAAAGAGAAGGAGTAAGGCTGAAGATGATGCCCCAGGGTCCTCCCATCCAAGCATTCCATGACGTTATCACGGCCACTACACTCGGCAACTGAGCAGGCTTTAGACTAACGGTTTCCCTCTCAATTACACTGGCTTTGTATCTCTGGCAAGAGCGGTCGTTTATTTAGCACCAGACTTAGACCAGGTGCTGGGCTGGGTGCCTCAGATTTGTCTCCTTAAGATGTTAGTCAGTCTCCTTGAAGCATAGGGCCTTTTGTCCTTTGCCAAAATGTCATGAGGAGTTTGCAGAAAGAGTATCTGGACAACACTTTACCATGATGGATGAAAAGCCATCACATACCCCAAAATGGGGCTACGCCTCTCTAGTTTTTAGGGTAAAACCCAAACTAGGTTGGCTGTTTTCAAAGCACCAACAACATTCTCTACCGTTTCTATTTTTCAGGCTTTGATGGATTTGTCCTTCATACTTTCTAACAGATACACACTGCAGTCTCAAGGGAAAGCTGATATCTCATGTCTTCTGTTTTGTCCAACCATCCTTCTATGTAGCCAGCCCCTGTCAGCTTAAAGGGCCCCTCTAGAGGAAGGATTCTGACGGGATTCATCCAGAATCGGCCTTTCTTTCTTCCAGGAGCATGCAGATGTCTGTCCCCGGTGCTAAGGTGCAGAGTGGGGGATGGGGGGACTTTGTGGGTGGGAGGGGGTCTCAGAGGGACCTCACCAGAGGTGAAGGAGGCAGAGGAAAGAACATGGACTTTAGAGTCAGACAGGTGTGGATTCTGGCCCCAGCACTTAGCATCCCCTGAGACCTGCCATTATCAGAAAGATGTGATTAAATTTGGCAACATAAATCCTTTAATCTCTCTCTCTATCCAATTTTTCATGGAATTTTTACTCACTCTCTTACTGGTACAAATAAGTAACACGATTAAGTGAATCTAAAGCCTGAACATATTTTGAAAATATTTTTTAAAATATTTCTTAAAATGTTTAAAATATTTTATAATATATTTTAAATAGTTTCAGGAAGAGTATATTTTAAAAGCTTGTAAAGTAAATGCATTCTCCCATTCAAAGAAAATGTTTAAACTATCCCCTCATTATCAGAAAAATGCTCGAATTTTGTCATTGAATTATGGACTTCAAACCATTTTTGAAAATTACAGAGAAAGAGGTTAAGACCAAGCATACAGGGGAAAACAAGCACGGTTTCAAAGAAATTTTTTTTAATTTAAGTAATAAAAGTTTAAAGACAGTGTGTCTTTTTCTGATGTTGCTGTACTGTTTCAACTTCACATTCTGTGATTAGTTTTTGCTTCGCCTTATTGAACCAGCTGAAAGTTTCACGTTACTGATCATGGTTTATGGAGGTAGAAGGGCTGCCTGGAGGTGAGAGGTTAATTAACATGGGAAGAGCTGGGGTGTTTCTCCTTCCCCCACTTAACCTGCACCCTATCACCTCCTCCTTCCTCTTGGCCAGCTCCAAAGGGAAAAAGGAAGAAGAGGTGGATCTTAACTTTCTTCAAGACCATGAACATCTGATAAACACTATGGATTCTGTGCCCCCCACCCGTATGCATCAAACACCATGTGTCATGTAATTCCCGGGGGTTCCAGAGCTTTGGAGGGCAGCCCTGGGTAGAGGCAACTGCAACTGGTTCCGTCGTCTTCCCAGGATCTGTCCCCAGTCACTCCACATCCTCCGTTTTTCTTTTTTGGGGTTGTTGTTGATTATTTAGTGACATGTTATTTAGCCGGCCAGGCTCCTCTGTCCATGGGATTTTCCAGGCAAGAATACTGGAGTGGGTTGCCATTTCCTTCTCCAGGGGATCTTCCTGACCCAGAGATTGAACCCAGGTCTCCTGCACGGCAGGAGGATTCTTTACCAACTGAGCTACCAGGGAAGCCCTTAGTGACATTTAGAATATTATTAATATTTATTAATTTTATTTGTAAATAAATAAATTTATTTACAAATAAAATATTTATTAATATTCTCCTTATAGCGTGTGTGCCACCATATTGAGCACCGTTGTTAATATCATTGCAGGTCTTGGTTGGAGCAAAATAGTTTTAAGAGCTCAAAAGAGAAAAGTTTATCTGAACAATATACATGACTCCACAAGCCAAGCAACATCTACACACCCTCTTTTTTCAGAAAAACATATTCTAAAGAGCTACTGTGTCAGGAAATTAGGACTTCCCTGGTGGTCCAGCTGTTAAGACATCAAGCTTCCATGCCTGGGGGCAGGGGTTTAATCTGTGGGCACTGGGATTTTCCACTCGGTGCGGCAAAAAAAGAGGTTAGCACCTTAAAAAGCTAATGTGTCAGGAAATTGACAGGCTTCAGAGACTAATTGTTGGCTTCCTTTTTGGATTTTATCCGTAGAAGCAAACTTCAATTTGGAGGTTTTCTTCAGGGGGAAAGAAAAGTGATACTGGTTAATATGAAACTTTTTTATTAATATATTTTAAGCTTTTCCCTCCCTAGCTGCTAAATTAAAGCTATTGCCTCATTCTGCTCTACAAATAAAGGAGACTATTTGATACGGTTCTGTAAAATTGGTTATGTTCTTATTTGAAGTTTCAGGGATTTGGGGCATAGAAATTGCATGAATGAACATTTCATTGACCTTTTTCCCACTGTCAGTTCTCTTTAAACTCATATGAGAAGACTCTTCAGTTTTCCCTAAAGAAATGTAAAGGAAATAACCTTTTAAACATGTATTATTTATAAATCCACTGCAGCAAAACATCTTCAATAATTTAATGATCCCATATGCTTTGCTTTGCTTTTTTTTTTTTAACTGTCATTAAACACTCACGTGTTTAATATCCCTGGTCAGTAGCACTTCAAATCCACCCCACTTGACATTTCCCACACAAGAAAAATAAAATAGCAAAAGGGTAATATTCAAATTATGTGGTCATTTTAGACCACAGAGAAACTTTTAATAAATAGCTCATAAAAGAGGCTCAAATGAACTGTACATCGCCCACATTTTGTCCATGTAAATTTTAAGAAATAGAGAAAGCCTTAGAATTTGGGATGGGGTCAAGCAGTAAAAGTAGGAAGCTTGTTGCGATGTTCAGACATTGAATAATAATGATGGCTCTCTCTCAGCACTTCTTATCCAATCACAAGCCTAAGTCCTGTATCATCTCTGTTTTGTTTTAATCCACATGACATTCCGCAGAGGTGAGACCCAGTTTTGTTAAGTAAGGATGTTGGCACTCAGACAGTCCATCATAGCAGCCACATGGCTGAGTTAGGATTCCAATCTAGGTCTGTCTAAATCTAGGGGTAATGCTTTCACCTTAAAACTACACTCAAATGCTTTTAGATTCATGAATACTTTATAAACCTGATGTCTTTTTAGAGGGCTGTTACTGAAATGGGCCATGGTTAGCACTAACTTTGTTATTATTCCCAGTGTATCCCTCATGTGAGCTGGGAAGGTCAAGGCTAATTTGTGCAGGGAGTTGAAATGATGGACACAGGACCAGACACGAGTGAAAGCCCAGGGGATTGCCCTGCTTAGGGCTCAGGTGAGCTCGCTACTCTAGGAGTGTGGGTACAGCCACATCCATGTTTGGAGATGCTGTTGCTGGCTATGCTGTGAACATCACTAAGTACCACGCTCTTCCAGCCAGAGTGATTCCTGCCCAGGACATTGGGAATTTTCTAACTTCCCCAGACTTTTCACTGCACTAAATGGGTAGCAATGATCTCTGGGTCTAACACAGGAGAAAGAAATGTGCTTAAATCATAAATGCCCTCAGAGAAAGAATCAATTCAAGGTGACCATTGTCTAAGGGCCAGCAGTTATGGTAATAGAATATATTCCACTACAGACCCAGCTCTATGATTAGAAATGGAAATAACAATACCAATCGGTATTAGTTTCCCAGGGGCTGCTATAACAAATTACCATGAACTAGGTGGCTTAACGTAACCGGAAGTTTTTCTTTCATAATTCCCGAGGCCAGCAGTCCAAAGTCAAGATATGGGCAGGAGCACACTTCCTCTGAAGGCTTGAGGGGAGGATCCATCCTCTCCTCTTCCAGTTTCTGGGGGCTCCAGGTATTCCTTGGCTTGTGGCACCATCACGCCACCCTCTGCCTCTATCATTACATGGCCTTTTCCTGTCTGACTGTGCCATCTCCTTTTGGTCTCTTGTAAAGAAAGTGGTCATACAATTTAGATCCTACTGGGTAATCCAGGCTAAACTCATCTCCAGATCCTTCACTTTAATCACATCTTGTAAAAACTTTCTCAAAAAAGGTTACATTTCAGATGAATGGAGGAAGAAGATGTGGTCCATGTATACAGTGGAATACTACTCAGCCATAAAAAGGACGAAGCAATGCCATTTGCAGCAACATGGACGTTACTAGAGATTATCATAATAAGTGAAGTAATTCAGACAAAGACAAGTACCATGTAATATTACTTATATGTGGAATCTAAAATATGATACAAACGAACCTATCTATGAAATGGAGACAGAAAACAGACATAGAGAAGTCTTGTGGTTACCAAGGGTTACCAAGGGGAATGGAGGTTGGGATTAGCAGATGCAAGCTTCTATGCAGAGTATGGATAAACAACAAGGTCCTACTGTATAGCACAGGGAACTATATTCAATATCCTGTGATGAACTGTAATGGAAAAGAATATATAATATATATAAATTCAGTTATATATATATATATATATATATCTGAGTATATATACTCACTTTGCTATATAGCAGAAATTAACACAACATTGCAAATCAACTATACGTTAATAAAAATAAATAAATTTTCAAGAAGTTTTCAGATTAATGATTTATAGCTAACAACAACAACAACAAAAACCCCACCAAAGATAGACAGTCGCATTCACAGGTACTGGGGTCAGGACATGGACACATTGTTTTAGGGGCCACCATGTACCCCACTACAGCATCTCACAGCGTTGTGATGAGGATCTAATCAGAAACTGTATGTAGCAGCAGCTACTGATGCACCATAGGGGCAATGCACGTTCACTTTCTCCTTTCGTACAGCAACATTTCCATGTGTTCAACAGACCTGGGGGAGCAGTGGGAAGACCCAAGAGGCAAGAGTGCTTTTTCTCACAGTGATACAGGTTTCTTATTCTTTCAAAGAAGAAAATCTGAAAAGTCACTTAGATGACGGTTCCTGATGTACACGCATATTAACTGCATGCTAAGTCGCTCCATCGGGTCCAACTCTTTGCAGCCCTACAGACTGCAGCCTGCCAAGCTCCTCTGTCATGGTTCTCAAATGTCCGAGTCCCTCAGAATCCAGGTGGGAAGATTCTTAAAAGGTCAGACTCTGGCCTCATCCTCAGATATTCTGATCCACGGGCCTGGGGTCAGGCCCAGAAGCTGCATCTTTAAAAAGCTCCCAAGCTGATCCCAATGCAGGTGGTCAACCCCACTTCCCTGAGGAAGTCCTCCAGAGAGCTGCCAGATCCGCAGAGCACATCTCTGATATTATAGAGTCAGACATTTCTGGGACAGACACATCCCAGCAAATTTATATGTCACAAAGCAAAAACCTATTCTGAAGTTGCCATACAGGCCCTGTGTTGGAGGTAAAAAAAAAAAAAGGCTCATTTGACTTCATCATTGACCAAGTCCTACTACCTTCTGGGCACAGTGACAGACACTGAAATACACCTATAGAAAATGCATATTTATTTTTTCAAGTACCCATGGCACATTTACAAAAACTGACCTCTTATTATGGCTCAGCTGGTAAAGAATCCTCCTGCAATGTGGGAGACCTGGGTTCGATCCCTGGGTTGGGAAGATCCCCTGGAGAAGGGAACAGCTACCCACTCCAGTATTCTGGCCTGGAGAATTCCATGGACTGTATAGTCCAAGGGGTTGCAAAGATTCAGACACGACTGAGTGACTTTAAATGTAAAATGTAAATGTAAAATGACCTCTTATTAGGAACCAAAAGCATCTCAACAAATAACAAAGAATATACACCATACAGAAGATTCTCTGTCCACGAAAAAGCGACATAGAACATCATCTACTCCAAGATAATTCCCTCAATGTCCCTTTCTGGCAGGTGTTAAACATTATCTCAGCCTTTTATTTTTTAGGTTGGGGCAGGTGAAACCAATAAGGAACAGAACTCTTAGGACTCAGGTGTCACCAGCTGGAGCATAACTGAGATCGTCTTAACCCCAGGTCCCAATGGCACAGTGACACCTGCCCCTAGCCATGCAGAGGGGACCGTGCCCCTCAAGCCTGTCCCCCCGGCTGCTGTTGATGCTCCCTTGGGAGCTCATCTGTCCTGGGTGTTTCTGCTGCTTTGCTGAGCTCGACTGTCTTCCCCAGAGCCAGAGCAGATCTGGGTCTGAGATCATGGGAGACAGCTGGAGGGATGGGGTAGGGGGGAGGAGGCCAGGCCAGGGGTGCCCAAAGAGCCTTCCCCTTTGCCCTGGCCCCCAGCAGCAGCCTCCATCTGCAAAGCCTGGCACCTTCTATTCCGGAGCCCCCACAGCAGAACTCCTGCCTCTTCGTCACCCCAAAAAGGCAGAGGCCCCAGTACCCGTCTGTGGCTGGGAAAGCTGGGGCAGAGGGAGGCTGCCAGGAGACGCGTGTCCAGAGGCAGCCATGTGAAGAGACTGGAAGGGATGAGCGGGAGGAGGGCGTATCCACAGCAGATACTGAAGTCCTCTTGGGGTGGATGGCAGGCCCCTGCCAGCTCACTCACTATGCCAGCTCACAGATAAATTCTTCAGTTCAGTCATGTCTGACTCTCTGCGACCCCATGGACCACAGCACACCAGGCTTTCCTGTCCATCACCAACTCCCGGAGTTTACCCAAACTCATGTTCTTGGAGTCGGTGATGCCATGCAACCATCTCATCCTCTGTCTTCCCCTTCTCCTGCCTTCAATCTTTCCCAGTATCAGGGTCTTTTCAAATGAGTCAGTTCTTTGCATCAGGTGGCCAAAGTACTGGAGTTTCAGTTTCAGCTTCAGCATCAGTCTTTCCAACAAACATTCAGGACTCTGAATATTTAGGATTGCAATGAATATTCAGAACTCTTAAAGGAGATCAAACCTGTGGGAAAGGAAGTGGACTGTGGCCCAAAAGAGGCCATCAAGGCAGCATGCTAGAGGCTACCAGGTGGAGTTGAGAGATCTGCTGACATCCACCACTGGCCCCCTTCGCAGGGAGTCCCTGGTGGAGTGACTTTACCTGTCCAGGCTGCTGTTTCTTCCTTAAGATGAAGTGACACAGCCAATGGACACAAGGCCCTGTCCTGCTCTCAGCTGCATCCAGCAGAAACAAGAGCAGATACTTCGTGGTAACCTGGTGTGTCAGTGCTGTTACTCAAGAGCCTAATGAAGTGGCCTAGTGTTAGAAGGCATCAGAGCACTACCATATCAATTCCACGTCTTCCCTTCCCTGGTGGCTCAGACAGTAAAGAATCTGCCAGCAATGAGGTTTGATCCCTGGGTTGGGAAGATCCCCTGGAGAAGGGAATGGCTCCCCACTGCAGTACTCTTGCCTGGAGAATCCCAAGGACAGAGGATCCTGGTGGGCTACAGTTTATGGGGTCGCCCTAATGCTTTACACTCTTCCCTAAATGTTACCTAGAGAGGGAATGATACCGGAGACTTATGAAGAATTAGCTATGTGAGTTGGTCATGCAATAGAGCTGCCACGGATCACATCTAGAATGAGACCTTCCAAAAATGTAAGCAAATTAAATGAGCGATATTAACGGTGTATTATGATCGGGCTTAAGTATTCCCAAACCCCCCCACCCCACCATGGCCTTGCAAGGTGAGCGAAGAGAAGAAGCCATCCAAGCAGGTTCTAAACATCATAAGAGCATACTGTCTATCAGTTGGTGACATCCAGATGCTCAGAAAAGCTCAAAGTAAACACACACACACATAGTGAAACGAATCAACCACCATGGTATATCCCTTATCTGGCTCTGCCTTTTTTTATGTCTTAGAGCAGCCACCTTACATACTGAATTTTATCGTTTAATTCAAATACTCTCTTGAGACGTATATTAAATCATGGAAAGCTAATAACATTTCTTGAGAAAATACATAGAATAAGTCTGTTGAGGCAATAATAAAGTTGCATGCAGATTGCATGACTACTTACCACTTTGTACAGTTTAAAATTTCAGTTCCAGAGGCTGGAGACCTTACAGAGGTGCTAGAATTTTCTCTGGAAAATTTGCCAAATATCTCTCCATGTGTTTTCAAGTTTGACTAATTTTGATTACATAACACTTAGATGGATAACTTCAACAGGGAAAAATGAGCTCCCTCAAAACTCTCATAAGGAAGAAGTTAGCGCTGATATTTGAAGAAAGAAATATTTTTTTTTCCCATCAGAGGACTACAATATACATGGTACGATTTTAAGTTTCCAAGTATTATGGTTGAATTATATATATCTTTCTCCCTTTGTTTCTGCCAGTTTTTTCCATTTATTTTCATGCTCTTGTTACTAGATTCATATATGTTTTTATGTTAGATCTCCATGATGGATTGGCCAGTTTCTCTTTCTTAAATTTCCTTATCTCTGGTAAAATTTTGTTTTAAAATCTGTTTTGTCTAATGATAATATACCCACTCCAGTTGTATTTTGGTTGTTGTTTACAGAGTATATCTTTTCTCTCTTTTGCTTTCAATCCATTTGTATCTTTGAATCTAAAATGCATCTCTTATAGACAGCACATGTTGGATCGTGCTCTTTTTCATCCAGGCTGACACTCTCTGCCTTTTGATTGGATTATTTAATCCATTTAGACCTCATGTTATCATTGGTATTACATCTGTCATTTGCTTTTTTGTTTCTATCATGTCCTTCATTGTCGTATTTTATATTAAGTGAATTTTTCTAATGTCACACTTAATTCCCTTTAATGATTTTTAAGCTATATTTTATTTTCTTAGTGGTTGATTTAGAGCCTATAACATACAATTTAACTTGTCCTGACCTATTCAGATTTTTACTAACGTAATTCTAGTGATATAGGAACTTTACTTCCACGTAGACCCTGACTTGTTGGCTCCACCCTTCTGAAGTAGACTTTCCGTTACGTTAAGCTAGGTGAGGAGCGGACACTCAGAAATCTTTCTGTTTTTACCTCACGTGCACCCCTCCTTTCAGAAGTGTCCAGTGCCTCTAATTCCTGGCCTTTGTGGGGCCCTGCCAAGGCCACCGACTAAGGGCTTTCTCCACTGCTGGCTTGGGTTTCATTAATTCAGTTATCACCCATCTGTCTCTCTTCTCGTTTCTAAAATGTTGTCCTTTTGTCCCATCACCTTTGCCCTTGTGAGCTTATATAGTTTTTAACCCCTTTCAGCATTTTAATGGCGTTTCAGTTGGATGAGAGGAGGCCTTCCCTGGTGGCTCAGACGGTAAAGCGTCCGCCTACAGTGTGGGAGACCCGGGTTCAATCCCTGGGTCGGGAAGATCTCCTGGAGAAGGAAATGGTAACCCACTCCAGTATCCTTGCCTTGAAAATCCCATAGACCGAGAAGCCTGGTAGGCTACAGGCCATGGGGTCGCAAAGAGTCGGACACGACTGAGAGACTTCACTTTCACTTTCAGAGGCCTGTCTCCCGTGACTCTTGAGGGGGGACCCCCACCCCCCAGCAGGCTTCCCCCTTCACCTTGGCCATCAGAATCAAGTCACCCACCCAACCCTAAACCCATCACTGCAAAGAAGGTGGAACTGACTAGTGACTCAGAACCTAATCCAAGATGGGTGTTTGAGATCACATCATCCACCCTCAAGAACCTTAATTAGGGCTTGGAAACACCAACTTCAAAACACTTACCCAAACTAGAAGACACCCTTTTAAACGCTGTGGTCATGTTTCACAGCTCTGCCTTTAGCAGTGAGCATGGGTGTTCATTTGACCGAGGGAAAGATCTAATGTGTAAATGCAATGTATGGAGATTACATTCATGCATAAACCAGAGAGATGGTAAAGGCAAGATAATCGTAAAGGTGCTCCACCCAGACAAGACCTGGAATCACAGGAGGAAAGCTGTAGAGCTTGTGGTTACATGGCCTGAATCCTGCTGAGTAGGCCAGTGACCCTTTCCTTCTGTGTAAAGAGGCATTTTAACTGTCAAGGAGCTACAAGACAGGCTTAGGATAGCTCTCAAGCTAAATACTGAATCAAATTACTTCAAGGACTCCAGTCTTACAGTCATATTGATCTGACAATGGGCAAAATGGACTAGACCAAAAAGTCGGGCTATTTGGTTTACTGTGGAATTCATATATACATATACGCATATGTGCATGTGTGGGCGTGCGTGTGTATGTGAGATATATATGAAACAGTCATTTGAAAACCCCCGATTTTATTCTATGGGCTTCCCTGGTGACTCAGCGGTAAAGAATCCACCCGCAATGCGGGAGACACAGGAGACCGATTCACTCCCTGGGTGGGGAAGATCCCCTGGAGGAGGGTATGGCAACCACGCCAGTATCCTTGCCTGGAGAATCCCATGGACAGAGGAGTGTGGCGGGCGACAGTCCACAGTGTTGCAAAGAGCTGGGCATGACTGGAGCAACTTAGCACATGTGGTTTTATTCTATAAGACATTAAGTAGACCCTCTAACAAACTTAAGTGACATTTATGTCTGAAATTAAAATTTGTCATACATTAAGCTTTGGACTTAATATGAAATCTTAAGAGAAGGCCAATTTGTTAAACAGAGAACATGATCAAACTGCCTTAAAAAATAAGCAAGCATAAAAACATGGAGGGGCATAGTTATTGAATTGCCTGCTATAAAAACCTTGTAGTTTGAGAAAGAATATAAGGAAATGAAGAGGCTCCTTTTTTAAAAGAAGTGCTCAATAGGTTACACTTAAATTACACACAAAAAAGTACTGCAAACACTTAAGTACTTTTTTCCACAAATGTCCCTTACCTTGATGCTAAAGTGTACTTTTCAGCAACATCCAAGTTTTTATGTACAAACAAATAAGACATTCCTAAACATGCTGCCCGTCACCAGCAAACTCATGAATTTAAGGCCTCATCCTGGGGGAGCTGACTCATAGTTTCATAGAAAAAAAGAATATAGGAAATCTTTTAAGCTTTTAAAGTTGATGGGTGAGTAAAAATAAAAATAAAAAAAAATAAAGTTGATGGGTGATCTGAGAAAAGAAGAAACCTATATTACACTCTTTGGTTTTTTTAAAAAAATGATGAGTTTCTTTTAAGGCAACAAAATGGGAAGAGAGTTGAAAATCCTCATCCGATATTCTTCAGCTGTTCATATCTTTGCTAATTGAGACAGAAAGACAGAGGACAGCCTGTACAGAACCCACCTGCTGCATTCCACAGGGTTCTTGAGGGAAATGTATGGTAGTGGGGAGAAAATGCTTACTATTTTTAAAAGCAAGCAGATATCTACCTTTCTACTGGTTTTTAATTTTTACTTATAGTTAATGTACAATGTTGTGTTAGTTTCAGGTATACAGCTAAGTGATCTCATTATACATACACGTATAATCCATTCTTTTTAAAGAATGGACCATAAAGAAGGCTGAGCGCCAAGGAGTTGATGCTTTCAAGTTGTGGTGCTGAACAAAACTCTTGAGAGTCCCTTGGGCTACAAGGACCAGTCAGTCCTAAAGGAAAAACCAGTCAATCCTAAAGGAAATCAGCCCTGAATATTCACTGGAAGGACTGATGACAAAGCTGAAGCTACAATACTTTGGGCACCTGATGTCAAGAGTCGACTTATCGGAAAAGACCCTGATGCTGGGAAAGATGGAAGGCAAAAGGAAAAGGGAGTGACAGAGGATGAGATGGTGGGATGGCATGGCCGACTCGATGGACAGGAATCTGAGCAAACTCCAGGAGGCAGTGGAGAACGGAGGAGCCTGGCATGCTGCAGTCTGTGGGGTCGCAAAGGGTCAGACATGATCTAGTGACTGAACACCACCAACGAACCATAGGTTTGTTTGCCATGTCTGAGAGTCTACTTCTGCTTCGTAACTAACTTCAGCCGTATCATTTTTTTTAGATTCCACATACGTGGTATCATGTTATATTTGTCCCTGTCTGACTTACTTCACTTAGTATAATCGTCTCTCGGTCCATCCATGTTGCGGCAAGTGGCATTATTTCATTCTTTTCTATGGCTGAGTAAAAACATTTACTGTTTTTAAGCCTGTTGCTCTAGGCAAGGGCTGCCACACAAATACCTTTAGAGCCAAGAGGCAAAGGGTGGGAGGACTGACCTGTTCTGGCCCCGCCAGGCTGCACACCACCCTCCTTGGCCCTGTCCCTTGGGTCACATCCGCATTTCTGATTGTTCAAAAGAAACACCACATGTCAATTCTATATGATCACTCTTGATTTTTAGTTTGGACACGTTAAACTTGTAAAATAGTTTCTGGCCCCACAAAACACACCTGCTGGGCAGAATCAGATGTAACCCTCGATTTCTTCACTTCTGCTCTTGGGGGAAGCAGAGTGTCTGCCAAGGGGAGGTTTGCTGAGTCACTCAAGAAATCACAACTGGATTGCCGTGCTGAGCCAGGCTACACTGCCTGGCTGCCCTTCGTAACCAAGTAAGATAAAAGCTTGAATTCTGTGCAGTTTGGGAGCCAAGAAACAGAGAGAAGAAAAGCCGTTGGAAGTGAGCATGAAAGCAGATTTCAGCACCTGGGGAGAGGAAGGTGCTGAGAAACTGGTGGTGATAAGACAGCTGCAGATTTACTCTGTGTGTAGTGAGTGTGCGTGTTGTGTGTGGTGTGTACATGCAGTGTGTGTGCAGTGTGTGTGTGTGGTATGAGTGTGTGTGTGTATAGTGTGTCAATGTGTGTGTGTGTTGTATTTACGTGGTGTGTGTGTGCTGTGTGCAGTGTGTGTTGTATGTGTGAGGTGTGTGTATAGTGTGTGAATATGTGTATGTATTATATGTGCAGTGTGTGTGTAGTATGTATGTGTGGTGTGTGGTTGCATGTGTGGTTTGGTGTGGTGTTTGCAGTGTGTGTGTGTATATATAGAATGTGGTGTGTGTATGG
>NW_024070191.1:36179281-36235433 GCF_014754425.2 Oryx dammah
TTGCAGTGTGTGTGTGTATATATAGAATGTGGTGTGTGTATGGGTGGGGTGTGTGTATGTGTGGTGTTACTGTGTGTGTGTACGTGCGGCATGCCTTTGCTGCCATACCCTTGTTACCATGAACCGAGCAGGCCTGTTTCACCCACGCGTTGCAGTAATGACACCAGGAGAGTAAAATCCTGAGTGGCCTCCTTGAGAAGTTCAATAAGCTTTGAAAGAAAGTGTTATTATTAGGAAGTGCCTGCAATGCAGGGGACCTGGGTTTGATCCCAGGTTGGGAAGATCCCCTGGAGGAGGGCGTGGCAACTCACTGCCGTATCCTTGCCTGGAGACTCCTATGGACAGAGGAGCCTGGTGGGCACAGTTCATGGGGTCGCACAGAGTCAGACACGACTGTGACTGAGCACGCACGTACCAGAATGCAAGTGTGTACTAAAAAGGAAAACAAAGGTTTCAGTTGATTCATTTTACTCTGGAAAGCGACATGTTGATCATGGGACCTTTAAAGGAGGCATCTTTATGTGTCTTTCAGAGGCTGCAGATACCAGGCTTCCCCTGCCACCTACTGGTTGTTGGTTGCAATTTAAAGAAAAATCTAAGACTGTAAAGAGAAGCACCACAAACACTAGCGTGCCAGCTTTTGAAGCAAAATACCATCAGTAAACCTTGGAATCTCCTGTCTCCCCCTCCCAGACAACATCTCCCTTCTCTTCGGAAGTATTTATTAGCTTGATTTATATGTATGCCATCCTAACGCACTTTATAGTGCACACACACACACACACACACACACACACGTGATGTTGGTGTTTTGCATGTTTTTACAGTGCACAAAAATATCCAGGGTCACACAGAGTCGGACACAAGCGAAGCATCTCAGCACGCATGCACGTCTCCTGTAGGCAGCCTATGACAGTGAAGTGTTAGTCGCTCAGTTGTGTCTGACTCTTTGTGACTCCATGGACTATATTGTCCACCATGCCCTCTTTCAGGGGATCTTCTTTCTGTCCCAGGGATCAAACCTGGGTCTCATGCACTGCAGGCAGACTACCGTCTGAGCCACCAGGGACAGCTTGTACCTGGAGCTTATTTTTCTTATCCACTCTGACAATCTCTGCCTCTTGGCTGGGTTGTTTAATCCATTCATTCACGTTAAATTCTATTATTGATGTGGCTGGATTTTTGTCTAGCGTTTTGCTTTCTGTTTTCTCTATGTCTCAGGCCTGATTTCTCTTGTCTCTTTCTGGGGTGCTTGCTGTGCATATGTTGGTCTAATAGTTCTCATCTCACAGGTCTCCTAGGCTCTGTTCACTTTTCCTCAGTCTTTTTTCTTTGTCTTCTTCAGACTTGGTCATTTCAATTGTCCTAGCTTCATGCTTGCTGAATCTTTCTTTAGCCTACTTAAATCTGCCTTTGAACTCCTCTAGTTAATTTTTCATTTCTCTTATTGTACTTTTCAGCTACAGAGTTTATGTTTGGTTTCTTTGAAGGTTTTCTGCTGCTGCTGCTGCTGCTGACACTTCAGTCGTGTCCGACTCTGTGTGACCCCATAGACAGCAGCTCACCAGGCTCCCCCGTCCCTGGGATTCTCCAGGCAAGAACACTGGAGTGGGTTGACATTTCCTTCTCCAATGCATGAAAGTGAAGAGTGAAAGTGAAGTCGCTCAGTCATATCTGACTCTTAGCAACCCCATGGACTGCAGCCCACCAGGCTGCTCCGCCCATGGGATTCCCCAGGCAAGAGCACTGGAGTGAGCTGCCATCGCCTTCTCTGTGAAGGTTTTCTACCTACTGACATTTCCATTTCGCTCAGACATAGTCTTCTTACTTTCTCCATACCTTCGTTTCTAGTTCTTGAGCACCTTTAACACAGTTGTAAAGTCTTTGTCTGGTAGGTTAGCTTTCTTGTCCTTCTCAGGGAGAGTTATATAGGTTTATGTTTTCCTTTGCTTGGAATGCCTTTTCTTTTTCTTTTTGGCTTTCCAGGTGGTGCTAGTGGTAAAGAGTCCACCTGCCTGTGCAGGAGACACAAGAGAAGCAGTTTGATCTTTGGGTTGGGAAGATCCCTTGGAGAAGGGCATGGCAACCCACTCCAGTATTCTTGCCTGGAAAATCCCATGGACAGTGGAGCCTGGAGGCTACAGCCCATGGGCTGCAAAGAGTTGGACACAACTGAGTGACTCAACATCCATGTTGCTGCAAATGGCATTACTTCATTACACTGACTTTTTTAATGATTTTTTTGTTGTTGTTGAAAACTGGACATTTGAATCTAATGATGTGGTAACTATGAGAATCAGATTCTGCTGACAAAATCTTGGCTCTCCATGCACCAATGCTGAACAGAAATGCGGAGACACAGTTATGGAGAAGAAAGAGTGACCTTATTTCTTTGCTAGGGATCACAGTAGGCTAGAGCCCCAAGAACTGGGAGAACTCTCTGAAGAACAGGGAGTTTATATAGTCAGTTTAGTTCAGTTCATTTCAGTTGCTCAGTCTTGTCTGACTCTTTGTGACTCCATGGACTGCAGCACGCCAGGCCTCCCTGTCCATCACCAACTCCCGGAGTTTACTCAAACTCATGTCCATCGAGTTGGTGATGCCATCTAACCATCTCATCCACTGTTGTCCCCTTCTTCTCCTGCCTTCAATCTTTCCCAGCATCAGGGGCATTTCCAAGGAGTCAGTTCTTCACATCAGGTGGCCAAATCAGGTGAGGACTGATTTCCTTTAGGATGGACTGGTTGGATCTCCTTGCAGTCCAAGGGACTCTCAAGAGTCTTCTCCAACACAATTCAAAAGCATCAATTCTTCAGCTCTCAGCTTTCTTTATAGTCCAACTCTCACATCCACACATAACTACTGGAAAAACCATAGCTTTGACTAGACGGACCTTTGTTGGCAAAGTAATGTCTCTGTTTTTGAATATGATGTCTAGGTTGGTCATAGCTTTTCTTCCAAGGAGCAAGTGTCTTTTAATTGCATGGCTGCACTCACCATCTGCAGTGATTTTGGAGCCTCCCCCCCCCAAAATGAAGTCTGTCACTGTTTTCACTGTTTCCCCATCTATTTCCCATGAAGTGATGAGACCAGATGCCATGATCTTAGTTTTCTGAATGTAGAGCTTTAAGCCAACTTTTTCATTCCCCTCTTTCATTTTCATCAAGAGGCCCTTTAGTTCTTCTTCACTTTCTGCCATAAGGGTAGTGTCATCTGCATATCTGAGGTTATTGATATTTCTCCTGGCAATCTTGATTCCAGCTTGTGCTTCACCCAGCCTGGGATTTCCCATGATGTACTCTGAATGTAAGTTAAATAAGCAGGGTGACAATATACAGCCCTGACGTACTCCTTTCCCGATTTGGAACCAGTCTGTTGTTCCATGTCCAGTTTTAACCGTTGCTTTTTGGCCTGCATACAGATTTCTCAGGAGACAGGTCAGGTGGTCTGGTATTCCCATCTTTTTAAGAATTTTCCAGTTTGTTGTGATCCACACAATCAAAGGCTTTGGCATAGTCAATAAAGCAGAAGTAGATGTTTTTCTGGAACTCTCTTGCTTTTTCCGTGATCCAGCGGATGTTGGCAATTTGATCTCTGATTCCTCTGCCTTTTCTAAATCCAGCTTGAACATCTGGAAGTTCATGCTTCATGTACTGTTGAAGCCTGGCTTGGAGAATTTTGAGCATTACTTTGCTAGTGTGTGAGATGAGTGCAACTGTGTGGTAGTTTGAGCATTCTTTGGCATTGCCTTTCTTTGGGGTAGGAATGAAAACTGAACTCTTCTGGTCCTATGGCCGCTGCAGAGTTTTCCAGATTTGCTGGCATATTGAGTGCAGCACTTTCACAGCATCATCTTTGAAATAACTCGACTGGAATTCCATCACTGCCACTAGCTTTGTTCGTAGTGATGCTTCCTAAGGCCCACTTGACTTCTCATTCCAGGATGTCTGCCTATAGATGAGTGATCACACCACTGTGCTTATCTGGGTCATGAAGATCTTTTTTGTATATTTCTTCTGTGTATTCTTGCCACCTCTCAATATCTTCTGCTTCTGTTAGGTCCATACCATTTCTGTCCTTTATTGTGCCCATCTTTGTATGAAATGTTACCTTGGTATCTCTAATTTCCTTGAAGAGAGCTCTAGTCTTTCCCATTCTATTGTTTTCCTCTATTTCTTTGCATTGATCACTGAGGAAGACCTTCTTATCTCTCCTTGCTATTCTTTGGAACTCTGCATTCAAATAGGCATATCTTTTCTTTTCTCCTTTGCTTTTCGCTTCTCCTTTTCTCAACTATTTGTAAGGCCTCCTCAGACAACCAGTTTGCATTTTTTGCATTTCTTTTTCTTGGGGATGGTCTTGATCACTGCCTCCTGTACAGCGTCACAAACCTCGGTTAATTGTTCTTCAGGAACTCTATATCAGATCTAATCCCTTGAATCTATTTATCACTTCCACTGTATAATTATAAAGGATTTGATTTAGGTCATACCTGAATGGTCTAGTGGTTTTCCCAACTTTCTTCAGTTTAAGTCTGAATTTTGCAGTAAGGAGTTCATGATCTGAGACACAGTCAGCTCCCAGTCTTGTTTTTTGCTGACTGTATAGAGCTTCTTCATCTTTGGCTGCAAAGAATATAATCATTCTAGTTTTGGTGTTGACCATCTGGTGATGTCCTTGTGTAGCATCTTCTCGTGTTGTTGGAAGAGGGTGTTTGCTATGACCAGTGCATTCTCTCGGCAAAACTCTCTTAGCCTTTGCCCTGCTTCATTCAGGTCTTCTAATTTTGATGGGCTTCTCTAGAATCCGCCTGCAATGCAGGAGACCCTGGTTCTATTCCTGGGATGAGAAGATCTGCTGGAGAAGGGAAGAAGTACTCTGGCCTGGAGAATTCCATGGACCATACAGTCCACCGGGTCGCAAAGAGTCGGACACGACTGAGCGACTTTCACTTCTCTGATCCCTTTAATCCTGCCTCAGGTGGTTTCCTGGCTGTCCGCTCCTTCCATCAGCAACTGTTCAAACCTGCTCTTCGGAGCTCAAAGGTCGTGGAGGTTGAAGTCTTGCCTACAAGAAATGGGGGACAAAAAGACCTCCATGTCTGGAAGCCCCACAGCTCCCTGCACAGCATCAATTGTACTCTCTCCTCAGGGTTTATAGTTTTTGTTTTTATTGTTGTAGGCGGTCTTCTAAGGATCTGCCAAGGATTAGCATGACGTGTAAACCTCAGGTCTTTTCAGAACCTGAACCTTTCCCTGGGTATGCATAGTGACTCTGATTTCATTGTATGTGAGGTTGCTTTTGAGTGCCTTAGTCTTTAATGCCTGGCTCCAAGGGGAGAAAAAATGAAGTGGAGAGAAGGCACCAGTCTTTTAAATCCTCTGAAGGCACGTCTGCCAGAGCAGTGAGGTGCGTGCACTGATGGCTGCCCACTTCTGTTCCTGCACCTTCGTGATCAGAAGCAGCAAGCAGCGGTCAGAACACAGACTTCCGGCATTTGGAAGAAAGGATCCTTCTTGCCCACCTCTCACAAGCTGTTTCCAAGGTCTTCTGCAGCTCCTCCTCCACCTGCATGGGCTGGGGGAGTGACACGGGTAGTCTTCACTGAACTTGAAGAGCCTAAGCTACTCCATCTTGTAAAAGAACTCCATTTTGCAAAGGTACCGGGCAAACAGACTTAGACTTTGGATATTGCCTAAACTTGTCCCACTGTGCGCGAGCCAATCAGCCCTTAGGTTAAACCTCCTGACTTTAAGTTCAAGAATTTGTGATTTACCTTGGAAGTAATGATTTACCGTGGAAGTAAAAAAAAACAATCAGAAATCCACACACAACCCTATAGAAGAGGGTAACCAATCAGTAGTTCTTCAGCCTGAACACCCCCTTTTTACCCTTTTACCTGGATATTCCCTATATAAGCAGTGTAGCCCAAAACTCGGGGCTCCTCTCCTTAGCCGCTGCGTCGGTAACGGTGGGAGCCCCAGCTCGAGCTTGGTAATAAAAACTCTTGCTTTTGCATCGGATATCGGCTCCCTGGTGGTCATTGGGAGATTTCGCGACTTGGGCATAACAAACTAAAGTTGAAATTGACCAAAATGAACCAGTTTACCATCCAAGCCTTCCTCCGGAAGTTACAGGCCTTTATCAGATTCCAGAGTTCTGAGCGCTTATATCAGATAGTCTGCTAGCACTATAGTTGCTTTGGTTGGGAGGCTGATTCTTGGTTCTGCCTACTCTACCATTTTCCCAGAAAGCTCTTTCTTCATCTTCATTTTTGAAAGATAGTTTTGTTACATCATGTAGTTACATAATTACACTCCTGGTTAAAAGTTTTTAAAATTAATTTTTAGTGGAATATAATTGCTTTACAATGTTGTGTTAGCTTCTGCTGTACAGCAAGGTGATAGGTTTTTTCTTCCACCTCTGTCTCCTGGCCTTTATTTTTTCTAATGAGAATTTATATATAAATAGTCGTTTTTCTCTTGCTGCTAATTTTTCTATCTTTGGTTTTGATCATTTTTACTATGACGTGTCTGGGTGTCCATCTCTGTGTTACTCTAATGGTATTTGTTGAGCTTCTCGTGTGTGTGAAAGAAAGCATCACTCAGTTGTGTCTGACTCTTTGCAACCCCGTGGACTGTAGGCCACCAGGCTCCTCTGTCCATGGAATTCTCCAGTAAGAATACTGGAGTGGGTTGCCATTTCCTTCTCCAGGAGGTATTTCCGATCCAAGGATTGAACATGGGTCTCCTGCATTGCAGGCAGACTCTTTACCATATGCGTCACCAAGTAGATTAGTGTTTTCCCTCAAAGTTGGGAAATTTTCAACCAATATTTCTTCAAATCCTCTTTCTGTTCCTGTCTCTCTAGTGGCGTCTCTGGTTTCATTCCTTAGAAGGTGCAGCCTTGGGCACACAGTCAGGTGGGGTGACAGATTTTAACAGATCTTTAACAATTTCCCGATTTGTTCAATGATCTGCCTTTCTTGGTGGCATACTCAGAAATCAGCTCCAATTGTTGGCGGACTGCTTTGTTTTTGATGATGGCCTGGGGCATGAATTGCTCTGCGATTGGATCCAGTTAAATTTGGGCTCCTTTGCAGAGCTGCAGAGGCAATGTGTGAGGCTAGTCTTTGTTAGGATGCCAGGAGGGCTCTTCCTACCTGGCACTTTGCTTGGCTCTCGCTGGTACAACTTGGCTCACTGCCCTTTTGGTGCTACCAGCCTCCTAGCTGCTAACCACCAGGTCCTCCGTTCTTGAGAGCACCCTGAGGCTTGGACTCCCCCTGACACTCCTCCAAATAAGTTTCCTTTGGGCAGGGCTTCAGAGTGCTCACAGCCCGCCACATCAGTGGGGAAAAAACACCTGAATCGCTGTTCTGGAGCTGGCAAGTGGCCCCATGGCCTGCTTCTCTAGGACTGATATGCCTGTGTTACGAGTAGAGCTCAGTTTGAGTTGCCTCTCCTGGCATGGAAACTTCGCCCTTTGGAAGGGCATCAGGGTCCTGGGATTCTTGGCCTGCTACACCTGGGGACCTGGGGTGGAGCCTCCATCCTGTAAATGGGAGCTGGGTGGAGGAGGGGAGTCCTGATCTCTTGGCTGTACTTACCTGGAGTTTATTTAGCCTTTGATACACTAGAGGGTCCTAAGAAATACTGGCAGCCTCCCCTCCTGGGAGACACATACTGTAGGCCACAATTGGGAACAGGTTGGAGAGGAGACATAAATGCCAGTCTTGACTTTCTTATGAGATTCAATGTTCCTGAAGGTTCATGTGCTGTATGTATGCCCTTAGGACAACAGGCAGACATTAAATGGTTGTTTTTCTCCACTTATGGTAGTTATGGTGGGGAGGTTAGAGCTCCTTTCAGTCATTCCAAAAATCATTTCCTACTTATCGTTGATACTGTAGCTTCTCTCACCAAAAATAGTTTTAAAAAATCCAAGTTTATTCCTATCCCTTTTGACATTAAAAAATGAAATTATGATCATCTTAAAACTCAAACTGCTACGAATTTGGTGATGAATAAAAACTTTGAAGATTCTGAGAGTTTAAACAAATATTTTTCAGGAGAAAACTGAGTAAAACAAAGCCGCATCTAAGGTAAAAATAATATATCAAGACATGGAATTGAAAGAGAATATTATTACTTCAAGCAAATTATTGTTATTTTAAGGACAAACTTACAATTCTTTTTTTGCTTGTGTGCAAATCACTGTTTGCTTTGCTATTTTTCTTTCACATCAAGGACTGTATTGATATTTTAATACTTTTAATACACAATCATAGAAACAATAATGTCCAGAAACACTGGTCACCATGTCAAGAGCAACACCTCTTCATCCAGTGGTATCAGATTCACATGGCCCCCAGAAGAGTAATAACCAAACAGGCAAAGCTGTTCTTTCTCCTTTAAATGCTATTCATGGTTGGCCTTTTAAGAGTGTGGAACACAACTGCAAGTTTTCCTTCTAGAGATCAAGGGGACTTTTATATATTAAGGGTCACGACTGACTTTATAAAAGCCATAGGTTTAGGGTATGTGTGTACATAATTTTTTAAATAACTAAAGATGATCAGAAAGTAGGACTTTGATCTTTAAAACAACAACAACAACAAAACCCATGTCAAGTGGAACTTTCATCTGCCTTCACCATTATGGCTATACCGTCTAAGAAAGGGATTACACAAATTATAGTTAAAAGAGAATATCTCATGTATTTAGGTTTCCAAGTAAAAAGTTTTGCTAGTTAACTTTAGACACCACTGTTTCTTAACTGCAATGACAGAATTATTTTTAGCACATGTAGCAGGCATACAATAAACATTTTAATTATTTAACAAAATTTTAAAACTTCTTTAATTTGGAATTTGATAGTTCAAACTATGCAGCTGTTCAAAGTGAAGTTCATAGTTGTGTTATAAACAAGTATTTTTAAAGTGGCAACAAATGCTACTCTATTCCAGAAACTCATTTCAGAGAAACTAAACAGCACTGCTTACACATCAACAGTATACAGAGCAGATGTCCAGCTGTCAGGGATATTTCACAAGCGGATTCTGCAGGCTTTGGAGGTGATGCACGTGTTCAGTCACTTCTAGCTCCCTTCTAAGCCTAAAATTCTACAGTTTTCCTAGTAGTTCTGATCAGGAGAAAGTTATTTCTTCTATTATTGCCAGATCCTATCATTCATAGATGGAAACTTCAGGATGTTACTATCTGCGCTTAAAATAAATGTCATCTTTCATACTACGATGAAACTCACAGGGGTCTTCTCCCCACTTGTTCCAGACGGAGACCTTGCCTGCTGTTTCTGACCGTGTGTCACTGTGATTGAACAGGACCTATTTTAGCCTGAATGTTCTCCTTCTCTTGGCAAGGTCATAAACACTACAATAGACAAAATGAATTTTTAAAAATTTCAACAAACGTTACATTTCAAATTCAGAAATAAGCACCTGTACTTCAAATTCTGTGTTAAACATAGTAAGTGATCTAAATGCAAATAGTTGGTACACATGCTGTTGCTCAGTTCTCTCCAATTAGGGATGTCTGTCCCATGAAAAAAAGTAGCTTCAGGTTAATTCATAATGCTAAGATGCTAACTGATTATGATGGTCACTTATACAATTAATGTTGGATTCCTGGTTCTGATGACATAGGGACACACACAGACACACACACACATACAGAGAGATTTCTTTTACGTCCATGACAGTTTAGTTTTCACATATATATTTTGTAAAATATTTACCCACATATCCTCCAGGAATTGCTAGAGAGATGAAATGTAAAAAGAAACTACTTAAGAGATTTTGTAGCTTCCAAAAACAGTGATGAGACACATGAATAACTAGAAAAAGTCCTCTGATTCCTTAGAGTTAGTTCTAAGTTTTATCAGATGATAAAATTTCAAGTAGTCATAATTTTCTACTTTTGAAATACTGGTTCATAAAAAAAAAAAAAAAAAATCAAATCTCCATGAATCAAAGCACTGGCAAGATGGCAGTGAACTACACTAAGAATCAGGTCTACAAAAGACACTCCTGGACTGATGACTGCCAATCTTTAATACTGCCTTCAAAGGTCTGTGCAGCACTTTGAAATACAAAATAATTATAGTTGGAGCACTTATTCTAAATCTAAATAGGTAATTCCTATGGCAGTGCTTGTTTACTCAGAACTGTTTTCATTTCAAACCTATGTAAAATTTCTCACAAAGTTAGAGTACAACTCAGTCTGAACAGAAACCGCAGAATTTGAGTCTCAATTTTGAGTAAAATAAGCATTACCTATTAGGATGCCTCTGAATACAAATCACTTATTTGGGTAAACAGGATGTGACTTCTCGCTTGTGGTAAAAGAGAAGAAATTGTCTTTTGTGTGATGTCTTGACAATCAATTCGTCAAGAGCAAGATTCCTGATGCAACGAGTCACAGTCTACCCACACGACACAGCTGGCAGAGACCTGGGTGGGTACACACACCTCCAGTGGGGACCGGACGCCCGACCTTAGAGCAGTGAGAAAAGGCGAGCCCGGGGTCAGCCCCAGTGGCCGCTGCTCAGCTCACTGGTAACGATGTGCAGTCTGCTTACTGGAGAGTGTGTCTTCCCCTGGAGACACACTTCTAACTCTATAATGCTGGATGGGGGTGAGAAAGGAAGGGCCCCACTCTTCAAAAAAATTCCTTAACATCATTTAACCATTATGATTAGGTATGGAATGACACAACTCGCCAAGTTAGTTAACGCTGATAAGGGATTAAGGTAAATGAATCTGTCGACTTTACAAATAAGAATGTGTAAATATATATATTCTGAGACATCATGTCCTATGCTTCTGATTTAAAATGTGATGAAGTTCTTTCAATAAACTGCACTAAATTTTTTTAACTTGAAACTTAAATCATCCTTACTGCACTGTTCTCATTCTCTTTACTTTTTATTTTCATATCATGTCTATAAATA
Organism: Oryx dammah; assembly: GCF_014754425.2. Lineage (NCBI taxonomy): Eukaryota > Metazoa > Chordata > Mammalia > Artiodactyla > Bovidae > Oryx > Oryx dammah. Next base: position 36,190,253 of record NW_024070191.1, read on the forward strand.
CTTGAATTGAAAAACAAAAATCCCCAATCTTGAAACCAACTGACACTGAAGCTCTGAGGTTAGTTTATCACTTTTAAAATATTTTGCTAAAATGTAAAAACCCTGAAATTACAAACAAAAAATTTACAGTTTTACAGTATATATCTAATTTATTCTTTTAAAAAAATATTCTGAATTGCTTTTGTACAAGTTATCAAGTGTAATCTCTTTTCAAATGAAACTCCTCTTTAGGGTAGAAGAGGGTAGGTGGTATTGCCCCATGAAAAACCAATACAAATCTCATGTTTTCACGCTGGGACTTCGACTATCTCGAAGTAGTCATTGGGGAGAATGACGTAGCCTCTCTCGGAGGCGCCGTCCTTCTCCTTCTGGAAGTGCACCACCTCCTTCAACTTCTCCAGCTGCCTCTCCTGTCTGCGGCACCGCTGCTGCGCAGTCTTGAGCTTCTTCCGGAGCTTCTCCACTTGCTGCTCCAGCTGGTGGATCCTCTTCCGCTGGTGCATGGTGTCCTCCACGGTGTAGTTGTGGTCACAGAAGACGGAGAGGTTGTCGGGGGTCTGAAGAGGAGGCATGAGCAACCCGATCGCAGCATCAACCTGGGAAATGGGGGGCGTTAAAGGAGGCGGCGGGGGCTGTTCCTGTGGCTCCAGGAGATCTTCCTTCTGGAACAAAGACACAGAGTGTGTTTGAGCTTCATTATTAAAAGTAACAGATTAAAAGAACACACTAAATTCCGCACCTGTGCAATATAAGAATGTTAGACTTAGTTCTGCCTCCTTGGCATAGAAACAGTCTAAAATGAAAAGAAGTTTTAATTTTCCTTTTTTACCTGAAGTAGAAATGGGATGCAAAAAAGACAAAATGATTAATCGGATCTAATTAAACACTAGCACTGGAAACTGAGGGGAAAAATACTCTGAAAGTTAACTATCATCATAAAGGAAAATCAAAACTCATCAACATATAAGCAGGAACACCAGGATTCCCTGGTGGCTCAGACAGTGAAGTGTCTGCCTGCAATGTGGGAGACCTGGGTTCGATTCCTGGGTAGGGAAGATCCCCTGGAGAAGGAAACGGCAATCCACTCCAGCACTCTTGCCTGGAAAATCCCGTGGATGGAGGAGCCTCATAGGCTACAGTCCATGGGGTGGCGAAGAGTCTGACACTGAGCGACTTCACTTTCACTTTCAAGCAGGAACATGGGGCTTTCCAGGTGGCGCTAGTGGTAAAGAACCTGCTTGCTTTTGCAGGAGATATAAGAGACATGGGTTCAATCCCTGGGTCAGGAAGATCCCCTGGAGAAGGAAATGGCAACCCACTTCAGTTCTCAGCTGCAGAATCCCATGGACAGAGAATCCTGGTGGGCTACATAAACACACAAGCAGGAATACAGACTGATCTTAAAGTACGTTAAAAGCTAGGCTGAGTGTCTTAGTGTGAGAATATTTAACTTTTCTAAACACTCTGTATTTTTTGAAGTATTTTGCTGTGAACAGGGGTCATTTACAAGGGATGGGTTCCAGGTAACATTTATATTCTTAACACTACTGTGGCTTTTCCAGATTTTCCGCTGAATACATTAACTTTATGGAAAGAGACCCGCCCAGTACTTTACACGCCCCTCACCTTGTCGTGCGGCTCGGTACACAGAAATATCGTGGGGACAGCATCCTCTTTCAGCAGCTTGTTGTTGCACTCCCTCTTAAAGCAGTCCGGGGTAAAGTGGTCCGAGCAGATGCTGCTGTACTTGGTGGGCTTAAAGTTTTTCCTTCTGACAGCTGCCTCCCATTTCTTACAAAGACTGGGTCGAGTAAGAGGAAACCTAAGAGGATGAAATGATTCCGTTTTCTAGCCTTACTCAGAAACAAAAAGGCACGCCCAGGCGTTCCTGCTTAGAAATTAGCTTACAACCACCGGTGTTCACACGCCACAGGCGTTTGCTTAACGCACCTGCTCCCACTAATCCTTTTTCGAGTTTTTCAGGTGTACCCTGATCACCCTAGATGTTACAGATGTACTTGTTTGGACATAGAGAACAGGCCTGTGGTTGCCAAGGGGGAGGGGAATGGGAAAGAGCGGGACTGAGAGTTTGGAGTCACACACGAGAAGGGATAAACAACAAGGTCCTACCGTGTAGCACAGTGAACCGTAGTCAAAATCCTGAGATAAACCCAAATGGAAAAGAACATGGAAAAAAAATGCAGAGCTATGTATAACTGAATCACTTTGGGGTATGGCAGAAACCAACGGAACGCTGTAAATCAACTATACCTAAAGTAAACTTTTAAAAAATGGACTTGTTTTAAAATCCTGTAACTAAAGTGAGCATCACTAGTGTGAAAAATAAGTCACTCCTCCTAGCATGGTATTTTTTTTTTAAGCAGGATTTCTTATAAGAATCTTATTGATCACAAAGCAGTTATAAGAATGTCAGATATAATGATGTATACAATCTAAATAGGTCAGGCTCATTAGGATTTACATTATGCAAAAACATACTTATTAAAAGGCAGCCACGTGGACAGACGCACGCAGCTGGCAGAGCAGGTGACAGGAGGGTAGGTTCAAGGGCCCATGTGATGTTTTCCCCTCTTTTGTAGTAAACAACCTTCGTAAACAGACATATCTAAGATACAAGGGTAAATCATATAGCTCCACCATCCACCTATCTCGGTCTTTAATGCTTAACTTTTTATACTGAAGACACTAAAATTTGGGGTAAAATACACATGGTATAAACTGAATTTGTATTATTATTATTATATTTTAACAGTGATCCTCTGTGTACTGTAAAACAAAACTGCACGTTTATAACTATGTACCGAGACAAAGAAGCTTTTTGTTTTCTTGAGAATCATCTTGACAAATATGAATCAAACTGTAGCCAAATCATAATGATAAGGAAAAAATGTATTCATTTTAATTTACCTCTTAATCGACTGAAATACATCCATTAGGCCCAGATAAAGAGAGATACGAAGCTTTTAAACTTATTTTGATTTTATTTTTCCAGGTAAAAGATTCAGTGAGTTGGGGGGGTGATTGAAAAAAAGCCAAAAAAGGGTGTTTCAACTCTGTGTCCCAGTTTCTCTACCAAACGAGATACGCTCGAGCCTGACTCTGCTGTGGTCGTGGAGCCCTAATCTACCCTTCTCTTTGCCCAGAACATCTGCTCCCACTACCATGTAGAAGCTGAGAAAGAAAGACTCCTAGAATGTTCCTGCTGGAAGTGCCTCTATAAGTAGACACAGCAGAAACTGCTGGGAAACTCAACACCCAGGGCCTCCTGACCAAGGATTACAATGCAGCTTATTTCTGAGGTCAAGATCCTTCCCAAAATTGTTCTTTCAGATAAGGGGTAAGACGCAGATTAGCCCTTCTTTTGGTCAAATTATTTAACCGCAAGCAGAAACTCAGTATTTCTGAAACGTGTGAATGTCATCCTTCACCAGTGCCAATGAAGGGTTTTCCTTATGTCTGGATTCCCTCAGCCACATCATTAGAAATGGGGGGGGGGGGGGGGAGGCGCTGAAAGTCTGTGATCGTGTCACCATCTCCAAACCTGTTCCTTCACTTTGGAAGTGCTGGAGTTCCCCCATTAGCTTTCAGAAATTCTAATAAATCAACAGGCAACATTAGGAAGTGTTGAGTGTTCTGTTTCTTAGAAGGGGAAAAAAAAAAATCAACATTCTCGAGACCTCTCTATACCCTACACACTCTGATTTTTGTTCTCATACCAAATGTATAAAAATGCACCCACATTCCCTGTTAAACATGGAAGGTGCTTACTCCCCCCCAAATTTAAGATTTTGCTTTAGTAATTATTTACCTATAAATGTGTGGATGTGTGGCTCACAACAAACTGTGGAAAATTTTCAAAGAGATGGGAATACCAGACCACCAGACTTTCCTGCCGCCAGAGAAACCTGTATGCAGGTCAAGAAGCAACAGTTAGAGCTGGACATGGAACAACTGACTGGTTCAAAACTGGAAAAGGAGTTATATTGTCACCCTTATTTGACTTATACACAGAATACATCATGTGAAATGTCAGGCTGGATGAATCACAAGCTGCGATCAAGATTGCCAGGAGAAATATCAACCTCAGATAATGCAGATAATACCACCCTAATGGCAGAACACGAAGAGAAACTAAAAAGCCTCTTGAGGAAAGTGAAAGAGGAGTGAAAAAGCTAATTTAAAACAGCATTCAAAAACTAAGATCATGGCATCTGGTCCCATCACTTCATGGCAAATAGATGAGAAAAAAAAAAAGGAAATTGTGGCAGATTTTATTTTCTTGGGCTCCAAAATCACTGTGGATGGTGACTGCAGTCATGAAATTAAAAGGTGTGAAAAAATGCTTGCTCCCTGGAAGAAAAGCCATGACAAAACCTAGACAATATATAAAAAGGCAGAGACATCCCTTTGCCGACAAAGGTCCGTCTAGTCAAACCTATGGTTTTTCTAGCAGTCGTGTGGATGTGAGAGTTGGAGCATAAAGAAGGACGAGCGCTGAAGAATTGATGCCTTTGAACTGTGGTGTTGGAGAAGACTCTTGAGAGAGTCCCTTGGACTAGGAGATCAAACCAATCAATCGTAAAGGAAATCAACCCTCAATATTCACTGGAAGGTGCTGAAGCTGAAGCTCCAATACTTTGCTCACATGATGTGAAGAGCTGACTGACTGGGAAAGATCCTGATACTGGGAAAGACTGCGGGCAATAGAAGGGGGCGACAGCGGATAAGATGGTTGATTGGAATCACCCACTCAAAGGCCATCAGTTTGAGCAAACTCCGGGGGGCAGTGAAGGACAGGAAAGCCTGGCGCGCTATGGTCCCACGGGGTCGCAAACAGTGGGACACTACTTAGCAACAACCACCTACAAACAATTTGTATAATCTACCACCGATTCTCCGTTAGCTATCATCCATTCACAGTAGGAAATTTCTGCAAGACACTTTAAACCTAACAGAATTTGTAAATATTGAATTTGGCCGATTGAAAATGGCATCGTGCGGACATCAGATCATCACTACTCCGTTGTGCGGCTCTTTTCAGTGAGGCTTCTTTCTTCTTGGGCTCTGGCCGCAGCAGCGTCCAGGAGAAGCAGCCCCGAGGGCGGGGTCGCGCTAACCCTGACCCTGAGGGGACCCCTCACCACGCAAGACGCACCGTCACCGCCCGGGCTACACTGCGCATCTTGGCAGTCCCTGAGGCTTTCTCCGGAGCTCAGCGGTCCTTAACGGTGGGGTCCCAGAAGCTGAGTCCAAGACGTGCTCCCTGACACCGCAAGGTGAGTCCTCACCTCACCGATGCCGGAGCAGCAGGGTGGGAAACGCGGGACTTCGCTTCTGCTTCAACTTCCCTTCTAAGAGTTATTACCACCTGCCTTCTCCGCGGCCCGGGTGTGGCACCCTCACAACCAGCGGGGGGTCCACACAGCGCCCGCGAGCTTCGAACCCGCCACCCGGAGAAGCGCGCCAGCCTGAGCGCGGAGGGCGGGCAGCCGCGGGGACGCGCAACTCGAGCCTGAGGCGGCGGCTTGGGGACACGCCCACTGCCCGGCCCCGCCCCTCTCACCGCTCTCGCGCGGAAACGCGCCTGGCTCCGCCCCCGAGCGCGGCCTTCGCACTGGGTCTCGTGCGGGCCCGCGCCCGGCTCCGCCCCTCTCACAGGTCTCGCGTGGAAACGCGCCTGGCTCGTTCCCGAGCGCGCCCTTCGTACCGGGTCTTGCGCACGCCCCCGCCCGGCCCCGCCCGGCCCCGCCCCTCTCACTGGCCTCGCGCGGAAACGCGCCTGGCTCCGCTCCCCGAGCGCGGCCTTAGCACTGGGTCTCGCGCAGGCCCGCGCCCGGCCCCGCCCCTCTCACCGGTCTTGCGCGGAAAAACGCCTGGCTCCGCCCCCCGAGCGCGGCCGCGCGCCCCCCGCGGCCCCACTAGGGCCCAGCCCCGCGAGCTACGCGGGGTCCTTACTTGTGAAAAGAAACGGGTTTATCCTTGTCGTATCGATTCTTGCAGCCGTAGGCGGAACAGGACTGTACCATCCTTCCGGTCCTCAGTTACCTCACTTCTGCCGCCCCAGCAGGCAGTTGAGGCTGTTATCAGTGTCGCCGCGCTCTGCTTTGACACCCTCGCTTCTTCTGTAGCTTTGGCCAACAGTCAGACTGATGAGGGCCTCACTCGGGAGTCACTAATGTGCCCGTTTTGTTGTTTGCATTAGCGGAAAGACCACAGCCATCGCCCGTCTCCCATCTCCAAGATGGCGGAGGCAGCTTCAACCTCATCTCTCGCGAGGAGTTCGTCCTACTGTTTCTGATTAGCCCTGAGGTCAGAGGTAACGTTCCCTGGGACGCAGGCCATTGGCTGAGGCCCGGCGTTGCGGAAGTGGGCGGGGGCCCCCGAGCTTCCGGAAGGAAGAAGGAACTAGCTGGGAGGAGAGGGGCGGGAGCGCAGGACCGGTCCCGCCCTCTTCGATGCTTCCCTGGCTTATGTATCCTGTGCGGTTGAGGTTGGAGAATTAGGTGATTCTGTTGGGTCCGCTGGCCCAACCTGAAGCAGGACAGGTGCAAAGCTGAGGTGGTCGGGTAATTGGGTTCGTCTACTTTAAAAGGGGAGCCCCAGTTGGAGTGATCTGTAGAACGTGCTGGGCTCCTCTCCATCCCGGTACCTGCCTCTTTAGGTATTCGGAGCTCTGAGAAGCTCGGGGAAGAGATCGCAACAGCAAAAGCGGACACCCGCACGCACGCCAGGCCCAGTCTTCCCGGGAGGCCGAGACTAAGGCCTTGGCTGCTGTAATAATCCTAACGGTCCCCAGGTGCTGTGTTGGGAAAATCCGTGTGAGGGACGTTTTCCCTCCTTGGCTTGCTCCTTTCGTCGGTGTGGATGGCTAACTGTTGTCGTCTCATGGCTCTCTGTCTCTCTTTTTTTTAATCGGTGAGCAAGGCTGGCACATCTTCATAGAGCAGCTGTTCTAGTAAGGGGAAGACAGACAATAAGGTCAATAAAATCACATTGTGCCAAGATGCCTCAGTCTGAATACATTAGAATGCTGTAAGGCTAATAAGGGTAGAGGAGAGGGTCACTGCCTAAAGTCTGAGAAGGGAACATTTAACCAAAGGATGGGGAAAAGGGAACGGGTGCTACCCAAGGCGATCAGGCAGCAGAATCCTGTCTTTTCTGGGAACGGAATGGAGGCTGTGGGTAGAGCCCAGTGAGCCAGGGGAGAAGGGCATGAAGTGAGGGGAAGGCTCGTAAGTTGTTGGTCTGGATGTAGCGCAGTGGGAAGCCACGGAGTCATTTTAGGCCTCAGGGAGATGTGATAAACATATTTAAAAGGTCACTGTGACTGTGTATCAGAAAGGGGTAACAGAGAAAGCAGACCAATTAAGAGGCAAGGAAGAGAATGGTTCCTTTGGTCTAAGGCGGTGGCAGGGGCTAAGTATGTAAGAGGTAGAAACGCCAGGGCCTGCTGCTAGATGGAAAGGAGGAAGAGAAGAATCAAGGTGGAGTAGAAAATGGCAACGCATCCCAGTGTTCCTGCCTAGAAAATTCATAGGCAGAGGAGCCTGGCTGATTACAGTCCATGGGATGGCAGAGTCAGACACAGCTGTGCACGCATGCAGACTCGAGCTTGAGTTTCTGGCTTGAGCACGTAAGATGCATGGTAGTGCCTTTTACTGAGATGCTGATGGCCTTAAAAAAAAAACAAACCTGTGTCCCAGCAGAAGAGAGGACTTGGAGGGTTGCTGATGGCCTAAAAAAAAAAAAAGCCCCGACATGGAAGCAAGCTAGATGTCCATCAGCAGATGAATGGATAAAAAAGCTGTGGTACATATACACAATGGAGTATTACTCAGCCATTAAAAAGAATACATTTGAATCAGTTCTAATGAGGTGGATGAAACTGGAGCCGATTATACAGAGTGAAGTAAGCCAGAAAGAAAAACACCAATACAGTATACTAACACATATATATGGAATTTAGAAAGATGGTAACGATAACCCTGTATGCGAGACAGCAAAAGAGACACAGATGTACAGAACAGACTTTTTGACTCTGTGGGAGAGGGAAAGGGTGGGATGATTTGGGAGAATGGCATTGAAACATGTATAATATCATATAAGAAATGAATCGCCAGTCTAGGTTTGATGCAGGATACAGGATGCTTGGGGCTGGTGCACTGGGATGACCCAGAGAGATGGTATGGGGAGGGAGGTGGGAGGGGGGTTCAGGATTGGGAACATGTGTACATCCGTGGTGGATTCATGTTGATGTATGGCAAAACCAATACACTAAAGTAAAATAAAGTAAAATTAAAAAAAAAAAAGCTGTGTCCCAGCAGAGGAGAGGACTTGGTTTTGGAAGCTGGGTCATTGGAGTTGCAGGAGTGAGGAGTGTAAGAAGTGAAAGAATAAGCAGTTCTCAGGGCCTGAAATGCAGGCTACTGAAGAAGTGTGAAAGATCCCAGCCAGTCCAACTTGCGCTTTTGAGGTTTGTGATCTGGTCATTCCATTTAGTTGAATTTCCCTCCCAAATTCTGTTCTTCCCTCCTGTCTTCCAGCTATCCATAATTTGGAAATGAAATAAACACTCTTATTATTTGTTGAATATTATCCTAATGTTTCCTTACTTCAAAATGGTGAATGTACTGGTAAAGTGAATTGCATGTAATTTAAAAATACATATTATTGAATTGAACTGAGTGTTGTATTTTTCTTTGTAAAAACAGTCCCCCCAAACTAAATTTTCACTGTGTGGTCTGCAAACCAATTTATTTGCTTAATAGAGAAATAATTTTCACTACCTCTAACCCATCATCAGTTTTTCTTTATTACTTTGTCCATTTCTTAACATGTCCTAAGGCTAGGATTAACTGTTCCTTACTTGTCAAGGGATAACTTCGAGGAAGTCTTTCAAAGACTTCATCATACTTTCAAAGATGATTGTCTGCTTTTTAAAAATGTTAATGGAAGCCACCCAAATGTCCATTAATAGTTGAGTAAGTTGTGGCACAGTCATAAATGGGAAACTATATGGCAAGCACAATAAAGCAGCCCCACCACATGGATAGTTCTTATAATGTTGAAGAAATCAGTACACAAAGGGAATTATAGGATGGTGGTGATGCCTCTGTTGACTGAAGTGATGGTTGAATGGTGTGCTCACATCATAAGGCATCATCTAACCCTGATGACTTATGTTTGGTGTTTGTTTGACTTCAATAAAATAGCTTATTAAGCAAACAAGGACCACACAGATAGGCAAAACTGCCCTTTTTTGTTGTTGTTAAGAGAAAGCTGTTTATATGGTCATGTGATCTCTTCATTTGACCCCTTCAATAAATATCAAAGGTGAATACATGCATAGCTTTATATGACCATCTAAGAGAATAAATAGGGGTAAACTGAAGGATACTGTTAATTGATGTTCTTCAAAGTCTTAAGAGGCTAATTCATTTACTAATAGAACATTTTTTTAAGGAACACACAAAATTTACCCCTTAAGCTGAAAAGGTTAAGTTTTGTCTCAGTTTTTCTAGAAGGGTACACTGAAGAAAAATAAGCCACTTGTTTTGGTGTTGGAGAAGGCTAAGGCTATTACTGATCTCTAATAGTTTAGGTTTTAGTTTCTATCCAGCTATGCTACTTTTTCTATAAAGTTTTTATATTAAAATACCCCCATATTCATTCCCTCTGGGCCTCATTCTTTGTATCCGTAGGGTGAGGCTGTAGGACTGAAGAATTCTTAATTTGGAATCCACGAATGGTCAGCTCTTGGAATCCCCTGAAAATGAACCAAAACTATACCTCTGTTAGCTGGGGAGCTATCCATAGTTTCTGTCTGATTTTCACAGAGAAAACACAAAAATTCATCAGTTTCTAAGGTCCCTTATAGCTCTGATGTTATAAGATTCATGAAACAAGATTTTCATGTAGATATAAATTATAGGTTTTCTGTAATACTGACTAGCAGAGTGAATGTTTTGATCTGAATTATTAGATATTTTAAAGTAATTTTTAAATTTTGTTTTGAAATTAATTAAACTCTTAGCTATAACTAAACATCTTTATTTAGTGTTTAGCCCTCTTCAGTGTCACGTACTACGCTCCCCTCAAGAGGTGATCGTCTGGAAGGAAAAGGACAGCATTCAGACAGGCTCAGTGTTGTCTGACAGCGGTGTACTGCCCTGGTACCCCGTCTGGACTGGGACGAGACGGGCAGCAGTGGATGAGGGAGACGGTGACTGACAGCATCTCAGATGTGCTTGCAGTCAAGAATGCCATGCTCAGAACAGACACGGACACCACGACGGTGGTCTGGTCCGATGCTACGACGAAAGCTCAACAACTGTGTTTACCTCTGCGACAGGATCACCTCCTGTCAGCAGCCCCTAAAGCCCACCCGCCTGCTCTGGGGAGACTCTTAGGTCTTAGGGTCTGAACACCTTGAGTGCCCTTTCCTAGGCCTCACTCATTTCAATAAGATACACACTCATGGGGTGGGAATCAGGGTACAAGTCTTAACTCTCCATTCCAATTTCACCTTTAACTGTCTAGAATTAATATAGATTGCCCTGATTAAGTAATATTCCTCAAAAACATTTCTATGTTTAAAATTATTTTAAATATCAGAGCAAAATTGGTAAAAAAGAAAGTCATCACAACCATTATATTGAATGCTATTTCAGGAGTTCTGAAATTAAAGCAAACAGTATCAAAGAAACCAGACAGTAACAGCCACTTGTAAATTTTACATATGTTGCTTTTATTCAAAAGAATAACTGCTTGACAAACTCTTAAATCACAAAGTTTGAACCAAACTGTCAATCCTCTGAAACAACTCTGTGAGGTAGGTATCTGGCACAGCACAGGGACCAACACAGCCCTTTCTTGTGTTGCTTGCTTTCAGGTGCTGAGAACAGTGGTTGCTTGAACCACTGGTCTACTGGGCAGTTAGACAACTGTTTCCTCCGTCTCTCTCCCCACAGAGCTGCCCAAGTTATCATCTGCTCGTGGGGTTGGACCATCTGTTTTTGTGAAAGTTACAGTATTATTGCTTATAAAAATCCAAATTGTTGCTTTGATTTATAAGCTCTAACTCTGAATCACAGAAGTACTACTATGATGTTTAAAATACTGATTGACTCTACCTGCTTTATATACTCAGATCCCTTTACATTTATCATCAGTGATCAATCAAGATGACATAATAAACAGCTCTAGAATTCTGAGATGCCAGCATGTTCCCTTTTCAATTGAGTAAGACTTCACACAGTGTTGTATGTTACAAAAGTTGGTACAATACACCTCTACCAGGAAGGCTGTAGAAGGAATTCCAGATATTACAATAAAAACGCGGTTAAGTGTGACACTTGAAGCAGAACACGTGCACAGAAAATGAAATCCTATCACAAACGACACAGCTGTAGCCCCACACCAAACGTGCAGTTGTTAGGAGATGCATTTCGAGACTAGTGAATGGTGGTGTAACAAACTCCTACTCACTGCTTTTCAAGTCAGTGCAGCTGAAATGTTTCCCTGTGAAATGTGCCACCCTGTGAGCAGCAGACTGGCAACTGTGGAATCAGGATTCGTGTAGCTGGGATGTGGCATCTTTCTAGACCTTTCCTATGCCTCTAGGTTCCAAACATCTTCCAAAGGATCCCAGTTTCTCCCCACGTAGGAATCCTAGTCATCTGATACCAGTGCAGTCACTTATTTGCGCCTGGCTTCAGACAAAAAAAAAAAAAAAACCTTTCATCTATATCCGGAGTTTCATCTGTGAAGAGGATGGTAATGCCCTGCCTCCTTCACATAACTGTCTTGAGGGTAAAATGAAAAGTGTGCAATAAATTGCTTTAAATACAATGTGCTGTACTTAAGAATTTTGTTTTCCTCTCTGACAAGCAGCAGCTTGGTCTTAGGCCCAAATGACAAGACGCTGTTGTTGACATATCACTATTCAGCATCTCGTCAGTTGACAGCATCTGGCTCACCTGGACGACTGGGACTGATCTATGTTTCTCCGTCTGTCCACAGCGAGGCCCCCTGACGTGTGGGTGGACCAGAAGACCAGCAGGGACTGCAGGGGCAGAGCTGACAATGCCCAAGCCCCAGGGATCAGACACCACCCTGCAGCCCAGGTCACTCACGAGCAGTGCCAGCCGAGGGACTTAAGATGTCATAATACTTGCGGTTTTGATTCTTCACAAACAGAAAACTGCAGAGAGGAGCTTAGGTACTTATGCCATAGTCATCCAAACACCGAGATAACTTCCATACTCATCGCCTTCTGCACGAGGCCTGATGAATCTGGGCTATATCCTGCCATCTAGGGACAGTATTACAACAGTTTTCTGACAGAAAATTAACCAAATTTGTCCACCTGTGGCTACAGCCCACTGTTAATTTCTCTTGTCAGATTTAAATCGTGCTCCTAGTACCCTCCTTATAAGCATCCCTAGTGGCTCAAATGGTAAAGAATCACCTGCAATTCAAGAGACCCAGGTTTGATCTTTAGGTTGGGAAGATCCTCTGGAGAAGGGAATGGCTACCCACTCCAGTATTCTTGCCTGAAGAATCCCACAGACCGAGGAGCCTGTTGGGCTACAGTCCGTGGGGTCACAAAAAGTTCGACACGACCAAGCAACTAACACAAAGCAGAAGAGAGTCCCCTCCTAAGGTCTTTGGTGCTCACAGTCATGAGCACCACCCTCCCGAGGGAGGCACCGAGCTGCCATGTGTCTGCAGTATCACCCAGGTTCCTGAAAAATGAAACTCCCTTTAGAAGTTATTGAAACTTTTAGATGCTATGCCTATAAAAGGACCAAACTCTTAAGGAAATGCCGTGACAGAGTATCAAGTGTGCTGACTGCAGACAGATGTCTTACAGTTTCTTAATTCTTCTATTGATTAAGTGTTCTGTAAACCAAGATAATGAAAGCAAATTAACAAAGTTCAAGTTTCTTCTTTCACTTTCAGCTGATAACTAAGAATTATATTGGAGTGGAAAAGCAGAAATGCTTCAAATGCACAAAAGTTAGCTAATACTCAAAGAAACACTGATTTTTCCCCAATATTGTACAATATTTTATTGTAACAAAAATATTTAGGTGAGGCTCATAGCAGTGTATTACCATGTAGGTAACTCACTGAGGAGGATGAATCTGATAAACTTTATATCTGACAATATCCCACTAAACATTCAATTAATCTGAGTAATTTGGGGGGGGCAGAGAAGATACAAGAAAAAGAAGCATCCCATTTTATGTAATTCCATATTTTTCCACAGAGTTTATAGACAACACAGACTCAAGATACAGTTGTAAATCATTCTAATTCTAACCTTAATCTTAGAATCTGCGACATGTAAAAATTCCAGTCATATATTGCTAGGTATTTGCCAAATGATAATCAAATGTTTGTCATAAAGTGGTTTTAAGCTCATTAGATAATATTCAGATGCTGCATACTGCCATGGTCCTTTTGTCTGATGTTATACATCGGCTCAGATGTTTTAGTAAACTCATGTTTTTTCATCTGTTTAGTCTCTGTGTTATTACTTCTCGATACATAATAGAGATGTAGATGAGCAACAAAAAGATGACAAAGAAATCATCGAGAAAGCCGAGAATTCCAAACAAGGCTTCGGGTACAAAATCTAGAGGTGATATAAGATAGAAAAACGCTCCCATCAAACAAAGTATTATCCTGATACGGAACATCCAGAAAAGGCCCCCGACTGAAAACATCTCTCTGAATGCATGCCTCAGTAAAGTGGGGAGGTCCATAATTCTTTCCATAATCTGGCAGAAGAAGAACAAATATTATGATTTGGTATGGAAGGTGTCAGACTTCAAAAGAATACAATTTTCTTAAAACGTGCAGACAGTTATTAACATAAATGAAGGAGTTTCACATACTGATGGAACACAGTATGTTCTATTACTCATTTTATTTAAAACACAGTTCTTTGATCAGTAGGTTTTTATAAAATAGGTCTTATTACAAATAACTGAAAAGCAACTAAAGTATCAACAAACTTAAAATACAGGATATAGTATTAGTAATACAAAATTCAGGTTATCTCTACTTTGATTTAGTAAAATAAACTAACGAAGAACCTGTGTGTAGCATTAAGCTGAGGCTTGAGCTCAAGTCTCAACTTTAAGGTTGGACAGATCTGGGCTTGAACTCAAAACTCAATCCCTTATTAGCCAGGTGACCTTGAGGAAAGTTGTTTAACCTACTCGAGATGTCAGCATCTAACTGAGTATATGCCACAAGGAATATTAAGAACTAGAAAAGATATTGTTATAAAAGACCTTTATAAATTGCCAGACAATATATATAGAACATATAAGTATATATATGTATATAACATAAATATACAGACACATCAACTTGGATGGCTTTGACCATCTAAGAGAATCAGTGAAACTGATTTCCTTCTTAGGATGTTTATTCTGTTGAACTTGAGTTTAAGTGAATTACTAATTGCCACAGTGATTTTTGGAATGCCAGGCCTTACCCTTATCTGGAAATGATTATTTTTCTGAATATATACAGACTAATAATTAGATTATATTTACTCTGTAAATATACTGAAAACCACTGAATTATACAATTGAAACAGGTTTACTTTCTGGCATGTAAATTACATGCAAATAAGGTTGTTTAAAAAAAGCACCCGCGCCTGTTTGTATGACCTTGAGTGAGTCAGCTGACTATCGGACTGCAGACTTGTCGCTCGTTCTGTGCAGCTGCTGGCTGCCTGCGCGACCTGTAAGGTCGTGTGTAGTAATGAGCACCCTCCAGTCCCTCTCGTGAAGTCTCACTTCTGAGGGGCTGGGAGATGCAAGAGAAACTGGCCCGGGGAAGGACGTCACTTCCTGTGGTCATTCCGCTGCCCACAGTTCACCTACTGCTAGCCATCTGCATAAATATCGTAAATCCAACACTAAGTATGTATTTCATTTGTCTAACAAGTGCCATCTAAGTTGAGAGGGAAATGGAGATGAAAATGGGAAGAACTGAGCTAGTGATGAGAGAACAGTTTTAAAAACCCCACTAGATAAAATCTTGTAACTCCTTTTGGAAAACTGGTCACAAAAAACAGGACTGGTGTTTTTTAGAATCACTTCCTAGGTCAATTTTCTGTTCTCTATGGAAGAAACTAATATTTAAAGCAAAACAGCTACACAGCTTTCACAAGGTCTGTGGTGAATTACTTCAGATATTCTAATGACCAGCTGGTACATCCTTTGAATACTTCTCTGTCCTTTATCAGAGCTATTTTGTTCAGTTCTCATACCATTATCATTCAAAACAAAATCTGTAGTGATTAGACAAGAAAATATGAAATGGGCCATCAAGAAATATTTGTATATTAATCACAGTATGACTCCAACTCTGAGGTAGAATACCAAACTAAGAGCTAAATATCTTTACTGTAATTTCATCACACACCAAGCTTTCTTACTCATTAAAGTATGTATCTGACACACAGAAAATAATTGAGCAATGGTATGCTTCACACTTTAAAATATCGATGAATATCTTTAAATGAAATTTTTTTAACCTCAGTGGTAGTTCCTGAATTTAAAACACTGATTTTCAAAGAATCGTCCTAAGATGCCTCTGGAGGGTATGTAAGAAAATTGCTAGATAAGAAACAGCAGAAGAGGCTCCCAAATACCCAAGGAGGATAGTAGTGACCTGGTCAAGCTTTTCTTGCAGCTTAGACATCTAAAAGACTGGCCCATCACCATCCACAACAGGCAAACTATATGTATGCCTTTAAATGTACCTGCCATCACAAATGAGGAACAGTATGTACGTGGGAGCACACATCTACACAGTACGTGTATGGGAGCACAAGTCTACACAGGTGTTTAATACAGAGGTGTAGTATCATTTCTATCTTAAGGATAACAGTAAGTTATATGCTAGACAGCATATTAAAAAGCAGAGACATTACTTTGCCGACAAAGGTCTGCCTAGTCAAAGCTATGGTTTTTCTAGTAGTCATGTATGGATGTGAGAGCTGGACCACAAAGAAAGCTGAGTGCTAAAGAACTGATGCTTTTGAACTGTGGTATTGGAAAAGACTCTTGAGGGTCCCTTGAACTGCAAGGAGATCCAACCAGTCCATCCTAAAGGAACTCAGTCCTGAATACTCATTGGAAGGACTGATGCTGAAGCTCCACTACTTTGGCCACCTGAGGTGAAGAGTCAACTCATTGGAAAAGACCCTGATGCTGGGAAAGACTGAAGGCAGGAGGAGAAGGGGATGACAGAGGATGAGATGGTTGGATGGCATCACCGACTTGATGGACATGAGTGCGAATAAACTCCGGGAGTTGGTGATGGACAGGGAGGCTGTGCTGCAGTCCATGGGGTTGCAGAGGGTCAGACACGACTGAGCAACTGAACTGGACTGACTGAAGTTCTACAGACAGTAAGGCTGACCGTATCCCAGGCACTGAGACTACAGTAGTGACTAAATAAACACGGTCCTCACCCTCGGGAAACTGTCTCCTGAGAGAACGGTAATGAACAAGGTCGGAGGGCGAGGACAGAGACCACCCGGTTGATTAGGGACAGCCTCTCCGAGGAAGGTCTGTTTAGGGACAACCCAAAGAATGAGGAGTAAGCCAGGAGACAAGCAGAGGGACATGTGTTCTGAGCAGTGCCCTTCGTGTTACATCTCGTGGCTGAGACGCCAGGAACATCCCGCTGGGATGTCTGCTGAGCAGGTGGACGTCGGCGCCTGGAGCTTCCCATGTGGGTTTGTACTGAGTGTTTTCTGGGTTTCGAAGTACATATTCAGTCACACGTGCACTTCTAGAATCCTCTGTTGCATTTGGAGAACACTGGGATGAGTCAGTAAAGTGTGAGTTTTTAATCTATCAGGTGCCTTTTGGGGGAGGAGGGGCAGCTGTAGAATTAACACTATTTCTTTTAAAAACAATGCTTTTAAATACCTGACATATGAAACCCTCAAAACTTAGGATTCCTTAAGGAAACAAATCAAACAGGGTAAATAAACAGAGGAAACACAACTATAGAACTCCCTCCGGAAGTTCTCAGTTTTAAGTTTCCCATGAACAACCCCTATTTTAGAATCATGTAAGAGTCTGATAATTTTACCTTTCCCTCCAATGTTTTCTGTTGCTTTTTTTTTGGCCAATGCCACTTTAATAAGTTTTATAACGCCATTTTTAAAAAGATAAGAAAACTAGTCCTTGGGAGAGCTGTAAACAACAATGATGAAGGTGAAGAATTTACCCAGCACATCCAGACTTTTCACAGCTAGAGAGTATTTGCTGGTAAATCTCACTTCACAAAAGACAAGTTATCACTCCATTCCAACTCTGCACCCACTGCAACCTTACTTACAGATCTGGGCTGCCCTGAGAATCTCCGGTTATAATCACTGATATCCTGATGCAATGAGACAACATCCTGAGACTGGTCATTTTCACCAAATACTGGTAGCAGTAAAGTCACCTAGATATTACAGAAAAAAAAAAAAAGTTGGCACACCTTTCTGGAGCATTAATTTTTTTCATCTTGTGTTAGTATTTAGTAAAATGAGATAAGCTTCTGAATTTAGATTTCACTCATTTCTTTTAACAAAGGCCACACAGGAGAGGAAAATAAGTTATTGTTTCCTTACAATAAAATCCAATTCAAAATGTTGTTTGCACTCCTGTAAAATAAAATGAACAATGGTTCAAAGACTTTTCAATCTACATCAGGGAGCATGTCAGTGTTTCTCTCTTTGGGCTAATGGATATTTGAAGATACAAGAATGATGAGAAAATACTCAGGAGCAAAGTGACATAAAATATATATATACTAATTATTTTGAAAGAGAAAAATTAGGGATTTCATCTTCAATTAAAATCATGATTCCTTATCCTCACTGGCATCTGAATTCTCTTTGAATGCCACCAACTAAAATAGAGACATGAAGTTACTGCACCCATCTCTACTACGATCAAAAAGGTAATTCTTGACACTCTGGTATAAAGTACTATGTTTAACCCTGTTTCCTCTGTGGAGAGGTGAGGAGGATCACAAACGTCCCGGGGCTACACTTGGGTAATCTGAAGATGATGGAACCTCAAAAACAAGTATATTTAAAATGTAAGAGCTCAGAGAAATGGGAAGCGGTCAGGATAGATCTGGGTTTCAATCATCTCGCTGTGTTTTTGACCCTTCCTCAGCTCAGCTACAGAACCAGGTCTTGACTGCTTGGATGCTTCCCGAGCAGCAAAACACAGGAGCCACTAGAGCAGCAGGCGACAGGAACAGCAGCAGCAGCCGCTTGTTAATACAATGAATTCTTCACTGAACATTAACTGAGCACCTGCTCTGGGCCAGGCTTCCCTGGTGGCTCAGACAGTGAAGAATCCGCCTGTTATGCAGGAGACCTGCATTCGATCCTTGGGTAAGGAAGATCCCCTGGAGAAGGGAATGGCAACCCACTCCAGTATTCTTGCCTGGGAAATCCCATGGACGGAGGAGCTAGGTGGACTATAGTCCACGGGGCTGCAAAGAGTCGGACTTGACTGAGCAGCTAACACTCTGGGCGAGGCACTGTGCTAAATGCTAGATACAAAAAAGTGAAGATGTGGCCTTGCCCCCAGTGCTCACAGTCCCCTAGACAGAAGGGGAGGCAGGCTTGAACGCAGCGGTCATAAAGCACTGGGGTAGGCGTTACAATGGTGCCAGAGGGCAAGGACTTCCTCTGTCTGGGGTGTCTAGAACACCTGACACGGGCTTGCCCGAGGAAAGTGGCTGGACCACTGGTGTGTTAAGTATGCACGCCCAGGGGAAACCTGTGAGCCTGCTGCAGTCACGGGCAGCAGCCTGCGTGCGATCTCCAGTGAAGCAGGTGGTCAGGCAGGTAGATGAAGGGGGCTGCTTCCTTTGCAGTTGGGGAACCTACAAGCTATCGTATTAGAAGAACTGTATCTCCACCTTCTAGCCTCTAGTCAACGAAGGTGTGGTCCAAAGGATGCGAATATACATATGCCTTATGAAAAGCCACATTAGGTGGCAGAAGAGGGAACAGGTGCTGGAACTAAGTCTTCGGTGCAGACCTTCGGCCTGGCCTCCACGTTGCTGGCAGAGACGAGAGGTGTACCGGCAGGGAAGCTTCCGCGTTGACCGCCTTGTGAAATCAGCCGGAGAGGTGGGACCAAAAAATCACTTTTCTCCTAATCACATGACAAAAAGATGACAGAGGCAGAATCTGGAGATGAAGAGGCAAGAAGTAGAGAAGAGAAAGCCTTGAACCTCTGTCTCTCTGACCAAAAAAAAGAAAGAAGTGACGGAGGGGAGTGAATAAGCCAGAACGACGGCTGAGAGGCACACGTGTGTGTACGTTTCTGTGTTTGTGTCTCACAATACATTTACATGGTTTTATTTATACAACGTCCAAAAATCAGGCAAAATGAAACAGTAATCCAGACGAGCATGCTGAGGCAATGAAACTATAAACTATTAGCATGGTCCAATTAGGCTGGTCCAGATGAGGACTATGACAGCAGTCCTGACAGTCACATGGTGGTCACCTCTAGGAGAGAAAGGTGGCGAGTGGGGCAGAGACTTGGACGAGGTACTGCAGAGGCTTCTGGGGCTGCAGCCAGTCTCCAGTTCTTCATTGAGGCGGTGGTTCCTCTGTTCAGTTCAGTCGCTTGGTCGTGTCTCTTTGCGACCCCATGGACTGCAGCACGCCAGGCCTCCCTGTCCACCACCAACTCCCGGAGTTTACCCAACCTCATGTCCATCAAGTCGGTGATGCCATCCAACCATCTCATCCCCTTCTCCTGCCTTCAATCTTTCCCAGCATCAGGGTCTTTTCCAATGAGTCAGTTCTTCACATCAGGTGGCCAAATCAGGTGGAATTTCAGCTTTAGCATCAGTCCTTCCAATGAATATTCAGGACTGATTTCTTTTAGGATGGACTGGCTGGATCTCCTTGCAGCCCAAGGGACTCTCAAGAGTCTTTTCCAACACCACAGCTCAAAAGCATCAATTCTTCGGTGCTCAGCTTTCTTTATGGTCCAACTCTCACATCTATACATGACTACTGGAAACACCATAGCCTTGACTGGACGGACCTTTGTTGGTTACGCAGGTGTGGCTTTGTGGTAAGTCAGTGAGCTGTACTTTATTTGCGTGCTCTTCTGTATGTCCGTTAGAGGTGACAAAGAATTTCTGAAAACCTGCTGCTCCTTCTCTGCTTCTGTTCTGTGCTCTCTCTGGGTTGACGCCTTTCCCGTCCCAGTGGGGCTGCCAGAGTGAGCAAATGGAGGCGCTCAAGTCTGGCTTCTCGACTTGGAAGCTCTTTGTCCTGGTCAGGACTTCCATTTGCTCTGGAAGACCTCCCACACGTTCAGGACTCATTTTCAGGCATGTATTTTAAATGAAAAATTAAATATAAAGGAAATTTTTAGAAACCATGTACAATTGATAGAACACCCCACTTTGCTATATTTATTAATTTAAAAACAAAGAACTTCAGTTTCTCAGTTTTCAGTATTTTGCGTCTCCAGTGTGTCAAAGAGACCAAAGGCGCATCTCATGTGTCCTAATGTTTCCACCTTAAATATGTGTTTATAAAAGCTCACTGTCGTCCTCCTGATGTAGTTTCTATATCAACTAGGATGGTCTAATCTGTTCTGATAATGCAATGTGCCTGCTGTTGCCAAAAGAGACATTTTTTTTTTAAAGCACTGTTCATCATTTAAAGCTATCTGGATCTTCAGCATGGAAGGGTAGATTAAAAATAAAGTACAACCAAAGAACAGTTTTTTTTCAAAAGAAGTCTATGTGGGGGATATTTGCTTAAGCCTGATTGCTAGTTCAGTTATTCCTTTGCTGGAGTTACAGCAAAGACTTCTTAGGATTTGGGGTGCAGGGTGGGAGACTCATGTACCAATTTTTTTTTCTCACAACAACTAAAGGGATATCAAAGGGAATTCCCTTCTTTGGGGCATCTTACAGACATTTAAAAAAAATGGAGAAACATCATAGAAGCTTTGGATAAATGAAGTCCTGCTAAAAATATAATAATAATTCAAGAGTCAGATATAGACTATATAATCATGTCTGACTCTTTGTGACCCCATGGACTATACAGTCCATAGAATTCGCCAGGCCAGAATACTGGAGTGGGTAGTCTTTCCTTCCTTCAGGGGATCTTCCCAACCTAGGGATCAAGCCCAGGTCTCCCACACTGAAGGCAGATTCTTTACCAGCTGAGACACCAGGAAGCCCAAGAATACTGGAGTGGGTAGCTGATGCTTTCTCTAGCAGATCTTCTCGACCCAGGAATTGAACTGGGGTCTCTTGCATTGCAGGTGGATTCTTTACCAGCTGAGACACCAGGGAAGCCCAATTTACAAAATGGACTTGTGTAAATGATGTTTTCTGGACACCAACATTACCGTTTGTCTACAGATCGGACAACTGATGGCCCCAAGCCACGAACCGTATCGCCAGTATGCAACAATGCAGGTACCTAATGGGAAGAAAAGATGGGAACTGATGTTGTTAAGCCCATGTATCCCGAGAAAGTTTCATATGTTTGAAATATTTTAACATCATCACCTACTTTAGAATGTTTTTACTTCATCCAACCAACTCTTCAGGCAAATTCACATCTAATAACAATTCCTAGCCACTGAAATATATTTTAATTTAAATTTAAATTACAAGCTATGACACAAGCATTTTTACAATCAAAAGCAAGCATGAAGCCAGAAACTATAAAACTCTTAGAGGAAAACATAGGCAGAACACTCTGACATAAATCGCAACAAGTCCTCTTTGACCCACCTCCCAGAGTAATGGAAATAAAAACAAAAATAAACCAATTGGACCTAATTAAACATAAAAGCTTTTGCACAGCAAGAGGAAAAGAAAACCTTCAGAACAGGAGAAAATAATCGCAAACCAAGCAACTGATGATTACTGTTCAAAACATACAAGCAGCTCATGCAGCTCAGTATCAGAAAAATGAACAACCCGATCCAAACATGGGCAGAAGATCTAAACAGACATTTCTCCAAAGAAACACACACAGATGGCCAACACACACATGAAAAGATGCTCAACAGCACTCATTACTAAGAGAAATGCAGATCAAAACTCTGGTGAGGTATCACCTCATACCAGTCAGAATGGTCATCATCAAAACTACTACAGACATTTAGTGCAGGTGAGGATGTGGGAGAAAGGGAACCCTCTTGCACTGTTGGTGGGAAGGTAAATTGATACAGCTTCTATGGAGAACAGTATGAAGACTGCTTAAAAAAACAAACAAAAAACGAGGAATAAAACTACCCTATGACCCAGCAATCCCACTTCTGGGCATATACCCTAGGGAAATCATAATTGAAAATGACACATGTACCCCTACGTTCAGAGCAGCACTACTTACAATAGCTAGGACATGGAAGCAACTTAGATGTCCATCAACAGACGAATAGATAAAGCAGCTGTGGTACACATATATATACACACAATGGAATATTACATTTGAGTCAGTTCTAGTGAGGTAGATGAACCTAGAGCCTGTTATACATAGTGAAGTAAGTAAAAAAAATAAAGACAAAGATCGTATATTAATGCATATATATGGAATCTAGAAAAATAGTACCGATGAACCTCCACGCAGGGCAGCAACAGAGATGCAGACGCAGAGAAGAGACCCATGGGCAAGGCGTGGGAAGGATGGGCCAAATTGAGCCAGTAGCACAGACATACTCAGCCCACGTGTCAGCTCAATAGCGAGCGGAAAACTTCTGGAATCACTGGGGACTCAGCTTGGTGCTCTGTGATGACCTCGTGGGGCGTGGTAAGGGAAGGCCGGGAGGCTCAGAAGGGAGGAAACATACATATCTATATGGCTGACTCATGTTGCTGAATAGCAGAAACCAATATAACGGTGTAAAGCAATTATCTTCCAATTTTAAAAACAAGGCAAGCATAAACTGCTTCAGTGCTATAAGGCTTAACAGAAATTATTGCACTTCTTATGCAAAATAAATAAAGTAACTGAACATGATGGTAAACATGATAACTGACAAATCGGTGTCAATTTTCCATTCCAAATTTGGTGCATATGTTCTAAAATCACAAGTTCCATATTTTTAAAAGTTTAGAAAACCAAGCTGCTTAAGTAACAGTAATTAGGTAATATGAGTAAGGAACCAAAGGATACAGAGATTACATGCTTCCTGCCCAAAGAAAGTTCATAATCCAGTTAAGTAATTGAGTCAGATTTTATACTGGATGGATTGGACTTCTCTACTTGGAGGTGTTGATGAGCAGTACATCAGGTAAACACAGCCTAACGGGAGGATCTGGATTCACAGACTCTAAAAAGTGGTGGTCACTGAGCTCCATGTATATGCACTGAAGCTCAGACTAGTAACAAACGCATAAGGAACATTTTTTAACACTGGCTGACATTTACGGTGCCAGTTCACGTTCCTCTCTGCAGGCCCCCGTTTCTCGGATTGTCCAGGTTCCACTGTACATCTGAACGAAGGGCTTCCTGGCTCCTGCTACCTCCAGGGCCTTCTGTTTTCTTCCTCTCGCCTTAGCCACCCAGCTTAGGCCTCTGTGTTCCTTGTTCTGATTCTTCCAGATCAAACACATGTCCACAATTCAGAGCGAGCACTGACAATCAGACTGAGGATACCAAGGCAACACATTCAAATCAATCAGAAGGTGGTTAAATCCTGAACTGTGCCATGGTAACTTTCGGTACAAAAGGAGTACAGAATTTGAACCCAACTTCAAGATTCAGTTCGGCAGAACACAGAAGGGGAGGATGCTCCAGGTTTTACAATAAAAAAAAAAGAGTACGTGCCAGAGGCAGAAGCAGTGGTACCTGAGGGGCCTGGTGAGCAAGCCAACAGCTGAAGCCACGGCTGGCCCACCTGGATGTTAGTGACTGTGGGGGAAACTGGTTCAACAATTTAAAGATGAATTTAAATGCCAAACCGCCTGTATCTGGGATTTTCTTCTGCTCTCAGAGTGCTGTGTTAAATAATATTTACTAAATACTCTGAGCAATCTAATGTCATATGGAAACTGCGTGAAAGCAAAGGTTCATAACCTGTGAGTATTACCACCATCGGTAACGACGCCTCAGATCTATCTAGTACCTTTTCACCCAGAAAGTCCAGTGTGCTCTGACACATGTTGACTGATTTAATCTTATTTCCACAAATCGGAATGCAGGCGTCCTTGTTTGCACGTTACGTAACAGCTGCTTGCCTACACTGGAAAACTATGGGCCAACTAACAAACACTCGGTTCACACACATCTGCTGGGATGCTCCTGATGCTTTTTCTTGCTTCCTCAACTTTTCCCCTCTTTAAACCGGAGATCCGGGATGTCCCTGTGGTCCAGAGGGTAAGATTTCACCTTCCAATGCAGAGGGTGTGGGTTCAAACCCTGGTTGGGGGGGTTCGGCCACATGCCTTGTGGCCAAAAAAAAAAACCAGAATGCACACAACAGGAGCAATATTGCAACAAACTCAATCAAGACTTCAAAAATAGTCCACATTAAAAAAAGCTAAAAGAAATAAATGAAAGGGTGATCCACCTCAACTAAGAGATGACTCAGTGACCTGAAGTCAGGCCACCATGTCTCCGGATCTGTTTATTTTGTAAAATGGGAATGAGACCCCACAAGATCTCTGGAGAATTAAATACAATGACGTGGGTTACAGATGCCAGGAAGGGGATGTGGGGGGCTGCTGGTATCCTTGGCTCTGTAAAGGCACAGAACTATAGTTCCACACACGGAGCTGAGCTGGAGTGCCCCTCACACACCTCATACCAATATCCTTGAACTGCTATTCTAAGAAACACGTTACTGTTTTCCGTGATGTTGAGTAACTAGGTGCTTTTTTTTTTTTTTAACCTTTGGACCCACAGACAGTAAATAAATCTGTCTGACAATTAGAGCAGGGTAACAGGAGGAGTCTAACCTATTACCTCAGACCCAGAGGTGAAAAACCAAGAGCACAGCACAGCCATCTTTCGGCTGCCCGGGTTATCTGCTCAGTGAATTGCCAGGGCCCGGCCTGGCAAACAGACTCCAACTAGCCAGCCAGACCTCCCGGATTCCCAGTGCCGGCCTGGGGTCTCGGGTGAGAGGACGGCCGGGGCCACGGCCAGACTCGGCGAGGGGCTCCAGCTGACAAGGACCAGCGACCAGAGCTCCGAGCAGGGAGCAGCTGTTTCCTCTGATGGCCGTTTAATTCTCCCCACCCCTCTGATAGTGCATTATTTTGCTGCTCACCAGCACTTCCAACAGATAACTAAGGGTACACACTGAACTAGTGTTTTACAGTTCGGTAGCTCCTTAAGGCTAAAACCTGAGGAAGAGGCTGAAGTTAACAGGTGAGGCAATAACGGGACTGGCAAGCACTGATTGAAGAAGCACGACGTATAGAAAACCCTGCGTCACCTGGACAGGTTCCAAATTCTATTTCATCCTCGACAGCATCAACAGGAACACGGTATACCTCAGAATTCTGAATCTCAGACAAAAGATACCAAGGGGAGAGAGCAATACACAGATCAAAGTACGCTACAGTTTTAATCAGTCTGGATGCGGAAACTGGGTACAGCCTGGGAGCAATCAGAATCTATCCTGGTTCAAACGGAAACAGTCCCAGTAAAAATCAGGTCTAGTGATGACAGAAACCTTAAGTAGCGAGTCGCGGTATAAACCAGCGATCATGCAGAATTCAGCCCTGGCTTTGATGTTAGACCGGGTTTAAAACCGAGCTCTGTCTGCCTGCAGCTGGGATGCCCTCTGCCAAACCTCAGCACAGCTGCACCTCGGTCTCCTTGTCTGTGGGCTTGGAGGAGGCGTGGGTATGTTGTATCCAGCACACAGCAGGCACGGAATAACTGAACTTCCCCCATCTCCCGTGACCACAGCCAGCAAACAGCTACAGGACACTCCGCTGCTCTTGATGAACTCTTTCTGGAAGGTCGGGAAGAACACCCAGGGGTAGACAGCGCCTGCCTGGATGCTAAGGGTGACATCAACGTCCTGTCTCATTCCTCCACGTGCTCCAGGGTTCCCGAGCCTCTGGGGGTCACGCAGGGGCAGAGGGGAGCACCTCTGCATCGACTCAAGAGTGAGAAAGGGGCAGCAGAGCTGAGGGAAGGTCTCGGGCAAGGTCCCTGAGACAAGACCCTTCCTGACCCTTTGGAAAGAAGAAGTAACAAACGAAGACACCCAAAAGGTGATGAGAAAGGAGGGCTTCAGTGACTTCCTCGTGGTGCTGATACACTTACTATTCAAAGAAACACAGTGCTGTCGACTGGGGAGGTGAATAACTAGGTCTTTTCTTTTTAAGCCCATGGACACTCAATAAAAGTGGCTGAAAAGAGCAGGATCCCAGAAGCAATCCATCCTACTCGTAAAAACACAGACGGTGGTGGAGAGGAAGTTAGGACTCCCGCGCACGCGCACGCGCACGCACACGCAGGTCTCGGTCTAAACAGTCCCTTTCACCCAGAGGAGAAGCACCGTTTGCTCACCGCAAAAGAGATGTCCACAGTTGGTCTCCACGGGGAGGGAAGCTTGGTGTAAGCAGATCGGACAGTACATGTCAGTGTAGAACTGCTGTCGGGCAGCAGCAGGTGCATCCTGGCGAGAAAAACACGAGCACGTTGAGACACGACACACACGGGCGTTGCAAAATCAGCTGCTTGCTCAAGCACAGGTGAGGATACAGTCAGGACTGCGCAATCCTCGAAATCTCCGACGGGCACTCGGTTTAAGCCTTACAGGTCTGATAAACTCACGAGCCTCCGCTGCTGTTCCCCTCACCCTGCACGGGCTCTGCCTTTCTTTCTGAACACAGTCTAAAGATGAATGCCTGGACTAAGCCTGGATTTACTCCACTAGAAAGCGTTCAGTTATTGTGAATTACTCTGCAGGCTGAGCTGAAGCCTTCATTCGGTGAAGAATCCGGTAGGCCAAGCAGCTCTCCAAGTGTTCACTTTCTTCTTTCTAACATCTGTTTCATTCACACATCCCTGACCGTGTTACATGTTTGGAGATTAAATGACATAGTTATATGTGAAATCACTTTGTAAATTATAAAACGGCATCCCTGCATGAATTACTGATAACAAGAGCTCCAGAACCCAATACTACGGATATGTTTACACTATTTCTGTGTCAATGGATTGGAGATCTATGAAGCAAGAATTCTTGTCCATTTAGTTCATGAATGAATTTCCAATGCCTGGAACAATATCTGGCATATGGTAGATGGTCAATAAATAAGAGGTAAATGGATATATCATAAAAATTCTCTTTGGAATTAAAGTTGGATTGGTGGGTAGGCAATCAATTTTTAGTGTTTTTTATTTTTTTATTTTATGTCCACTATCTCAGGTGAAGGTGTGCTGTGCTTTAGTCACTTCAGTCGTGTCTGACTCTTTGTGACCCTGTGGATTGTGGCCCACCAGCCTTCTCTGTCCATGGGATTCTCCAGGCAAGAATACTGGAATGGGTTGCCATGACCTCCTCCAGGGGATCTTCCCGACCCAGGGATCAAACTCACAACTCCTGCACTGGCAGGTGGGCTCTTTATCACTAACGCCACCTGGGAAGCCCCATGAAGGTGTATAATATGCTACTTAACCCAGCCTTCATGAAATATATTTCTGGTTCCTGGTGAGTCTATACAGCTAAAAACAAAGATGAGGCAGAGGAGAGTTCTCCTCTCTACCTAGCTAGTTTTGTTCATTTTGACCAGAGAAGGAAAAAAAAAAAAAAAAGGAAAAAACCCACCCGTTACAGTCATTTATTTGAAGGTCTTAGGGGAAGGCATTTTAGAAAGAGTAGTTTTTTCACCACATTTCATTAAAGTCAATGAGACAGTGATTTTTTTTCCTTATCAGTTAGATAGGAAACTGATGTCTTTTAAAGCAAGTTAAAATTAGCACATGAAAATATCTTAAATTAGATTAAGGCTAATCATTTGCCTAATCTGAAAACGTACAATCAATAGGATAAGGAAAGGTAACTCCAAGCAGGAGAGAAGCCCATGCTTCTGTGGAAGGAATTTACTGATATTTCATCACTATTTCTTCCGCAAAAGGAGTAAGACTGTGCCTTCCTCACACAAACGCACAGACTGGTGTCACGACCGTACCTGTTCTGTTTGAAGCTGTTCCCGAAGCACCCTCACTAGCTCTTGGTTTTCTGGGTGAATATTTTGATGTGCATTTCTGTTGAAGAAAAACATAGTAGAGTTTCAATATAAAATACTGTCTGATGAATCATTTTCCTTCTCAATCTAACTTTTGACCTAGACTTCTGGTAACATGAGAAGTAGAGATGACGGCCAACACCTGTACTCCAGCTGCAGGACTGAACGTTCCAGGCCATTCTGAGCGCGCTAATCAGGTTTAACTAGCAAATGATGAAACCCACAGGCCTAGTGCCTTGGGTACTGAATGTAACTGCAGACTTACACGGCATATAGAGAACAATTAACATGTTTACTTTTTCTGTAAAATGTCTCGTATTACTATGCAAGACATATATTTTTCATATCTAATCAGGTCTTTCGCTCAACTTTTCACCCATAAAGACACAGGGGACAGAAAAAAACCCAAACCAAAATGTATGATGTAGAAAAGCCCAAACCTATCATACCACTAATATCTTAAAACATTAACAAGATGTGGATGGACCTAGAGTGTGTCATACAGAGTGAAGGCAGAAAGAGAAAACCAAATACTGCATATTAACATCTATATATGGCATCTAGAAAATAGGGACAGAGGCGCAGACGCGGTGAACGGTGTGGGCACAGCGGGGGAGGGAGAGGGTGGCGTGAATTGAGAGAGTAGCACTGCTGTCTACACACCACCATGTGCAGACAGACAGCTAGAGGGGACCTGCTGAAGTGCACAGGGAGCTCAGCGCTGCGCTCTGCGATGGCCTAGACGGCTGGGATGTATGCATATATATGGCTGATTCGTAACACTGTACAGCAGAAACTAACACACTGTAAGCAATTATACACCAATTAAAAAAAAAGAATCAAAGGTAAGATGTTAGTGGCTGATACAAAAGGACAAGACACGAGAGGACTGAAAATCAGAAGCGCTAGTTCAGGTTGCAGGGTGGGAAGCGCAGATTTACATCTGAATCAGTTTAATTTCTTTTGGCTGTAGCAGTTTTTTCTAAACCTAAATCTCTTTTAACGGCAATATTTCAAGTCCACTCAGCATTGGTGTTAATCTATAGAAGGACCTTTACTCTCTGGCTGAATCAATATTCCCCAGCACCTAGAACTCCAAATCAGCATTTCAATGGGATAAGAAAAATTACAGATATCCATCCTATGGTTATTTAATTTTTAGTAAAACATTTAAATTTTAGAAAAGAAAGCTGAAAAAATATAACCATTATTTCAGAGATGACAAAAAAAGCAATTTAAAGTCAAATATCTAATCAGAAGCTTGACAGCTTGACATCAATGTAATGAGACTGCTTGAACTCTGTTTAAACATCTTAAATTTTGGTGGATTATTTATTTTTAAATGTTATGTTCTTATGATTGAATGAATGAATCAGTGAAAGAAAGCTACTCTGTGGGAAAAACAACCTATCCAGGAAAAGGCTAGGAACTGTCTCATTTACACACCAGTATGGGCTTCCCTGATGGTCCAGATGATAAAGAATCTGCCTGCAATGCAAGAAACCCAGGTTGGATCCCTAGGTTGGGAATTCTTGCCTGGAGAATCCCATGGACAGAGGAGCCTGGTGGGCTACAGTCCATGGGGTTGCAAAGAGTCAAACATGACTGAGCAACTAACATTTTCACTTTTTCAAACACACAGCTAACTGGAAATTCTTGACTCTTTGACACTGCAGAACCATTCATTTCCTTTCATTGAAAAAGTCATGAGTTTCAGAGAGTGTGTATATATATATATATATATTATATATATATATATATATTCTATATGCTATGCCAAGTCGCTTCAGTCATGTCCGACTCTGTGCGACCCCAGAGACAGTAGCCCACTAGGCTCCCCTCTCCCTGGGATCCGCCAGGCAAGAACACTGGAGTGGGTTGCCATTTCCTTCTCCAATGCATGAAAGTGAAAAGTGAAAGGGAAGTCGCTCAGTCGTGTCCGACTCTTAGCGACCCCATTGACTGCAACCTACCAGGCTCCTCCATCCATGGGATTTTCCAGGCAAGAGTACTGGAGTAGGGTGCCATTGCCTTCTCCATTATTTTATATTATATATATTTATAATATAAAAATATATATGATATAAATATTATATAAATACAAATGTGATTATTATATATAAATATAAATATTTATATATATATAAAACTCATGTCACTGGAAGGTATTTCTTTTACTTTCTTTCCATAAAAGATACTGAAATTCTTAAATCTGATAGAATATTAGAAAGTCAAGGTGCAGTCAAAGAATAAGAAAAAACAGCCCAAGATTCTGATCGTGGTGTGAGTTCAGGTAACTAAATGTGACTGGCAACTTTGGGTACAGAACCAAAAATCCAGAAAATGGGATAATCAAGATAGACTGAGAGCTAGATTAGAAAATCCGGAACATACTGTGGTAGAGAAAACTGCAGGTTAGTCGTTTGTCACTTGTGCTACAGTCCATGACACCAAACGCAGACTTCACACCTGTCCCACCTTCCCCCGGTGACGTGCATCAGCCAATCTGGGGTTTCCGGGGCAGCACCAAGGAGGTGGTCTGCAACGGTGAGACCCCTACCACTTCATTCCCGAAGAAGTAGTAGTTCTGGCCTGAAATAATCCCTGCTTTTGCAAATAACTTCCTTGCCCCACCCTCCTTCTGCCTATGAAACCCTTCCATTTCATACAGCTCTTCCGGGCACCTCTCAACTTGCTGGACAAGAGGCTGCCTGATTCATGAATGGCGTAGTAAAGCCAATTAGATCTTCAAATGAACTGGCTGAATTTTTGTTCTTTAATACTATGATCACCTTAGTGACAAGAAAATGATTGCATTTGACACGAAGAAGGTCTAAACTGAGATGCCAAAGTGAGTGGCTCTACGATGAAACAGAGGAACACCTGTTGTTTTATCTAGCCAACGATTTATGGTCCTTCTAGGTTCTTTGAAAGGAGAAACCAAAACTGTCAAACTAGTTAAGTTACACACAGCCCTGGAAAGGAGCCAGGAACCTCTCAGGTGAGGAAAGCAATGATACCCAAAGCCTAGGTCAAGAAATGAAACTGGAATCAAAGTTTACTGATATGCAAGCATGGGTTAAGCTGCATACCAGACACTTGTCACTGGCTTCTGGTCTGTCAACACATGGCAGCTATTATTAACGGCTCAAGAAGGAAGAACAAATAGAAAATATGTTTAAAGAAATTAACTAAACTATAAGCACTGCTGAGAAATATTAAAGAAGGCACCCCATGTTCACAGACTGGAAGACAACACTGTTAAGATGTCAATACTATCTGAAGTGGTCTAGCTACAGATTCAGTGCCAACTCTATCAAAATCCCAACAGCATTGTTGGCAGAAATAGAAAAACGCATCCTAAAATTTACACGGTATCTCCAGGGACTCCAAAGAGCCAAAATAATCTTGAAAGAGAGGAAAAGAAGTTGTAAGACACTTCCTGATTTCAAAACTTGCTGCAGAGTTATAGTAAAAACAATGGGGTGCTGGTAACAAGGTCAAATGTATAAACCAAGGGAGCAGGCCACAGAGGCCAGAGAGAAATGCTTAGATATATACGGTTCATGGCTTTTGACAAGGATGCCGAGGCCCTTTAGTGGAGTAAGGACAGCCTTTGCAACAAAAGATGTTGGAAAAACTGGATATCCACATGCAAAAGAATGAATTTGGACCCTTACCTCATATCATTTACAAACATTAACTCAAAATGGATCTAGCACCTAAACTTATGAGCTAAAACTATAAACATCTTAGAAAAAACAGATGGAAATCTTTGTGACCTTCAACTTAACAATGACTTCTTAACCGTGACACCAAAACGCGGGCGACAAAAGAGGAAAAAAAAAAAAGATAAATTGGACTTCATCAAAATTTTAAAAAATTTTGTGCATCAAGCAACACTATCAAGAGGATAAAAGCAGGGCTTCCCTGGTGGCTCGGTGGTAAAGAATCCTCCTGCCGATGCAGGAGACATGGGTTCAATCCCTGATCTGGGAAGATCCCACACGCCTTGGAGCAACTAAGTCCATGCACCACAACTACCGAGCCTGCAGTCCAGAGCCGGGAGCAGCAACCACTGACGCCCTGGAGCCCGGGCTCCACGAGAAGCCCGGGCACCCAAGCTAGAGAGGAGCTCCCGCTCTCCACAATAGAGGAAGCCCACGCCCAGCGACAAAGACCCAGTACAGCAAAACAAATAAATACGGTAAACCAAGGGAAAGAAGTAAAAAAAAAAGAGGCCAAAAGGACAACCAACAGAATGAAACAGAATATTAATAAGTCATATATTTGATAAGTGATTGAGACGGAATATAGAAAGAACTCATGACTCAAACACCAAACAGCCAATGACCTAATTCAAATATGCACGAAGGACTGGAATAAACCATTTCTCTGAAGAAGATATACAAATCGCCAATAAGCACATGAAATGATGTCCAATATCATTAGTCATTAGTGAAACGCAAACCAAAACCACAATGAGATTCCAATTCATATCCACAAGGAGGACTATCAAAAAAACGGAAAGTATCGACTGCTGGCCAGGATGCAGGCATGCTGGAGCAGTCGTGCGTGGCTGGGGAAGTGTAAGACGCAGCAGTTGCTGTGAAAAGCAGATTAAATGTTCCTCAAAAAGTTAAACACAGCGTTACTGTGTGATCCAGCAATTCCAGTCGAAAGCAGGGACTCAAACACTTTCTTGTAGCCCCTCGTTCACAGAGCGCCATTCACAACAGCCAGAAGGTGGGAACAACCCAAACATCCATCAACAGATGAATAAATATAGTATACACGGCGCCATGGAATACTATTCGGCCATAAAAAGGGAATAACATTCTGGTGGATGATACAACATAGGTGAACCTAGAATGCATTACACTAAGAGAAATAACTAACACCCAGGAGAGAATAGTTACCACATTAATTTTGCTTCCATTTGCAATTACCTTTCTCAAAGAGAACTGGTTTGGTTTGGTTTTGACCTCACTGAGCAATGGCAGCCCACTCCAGTACTCTTGCCTGGAAAATCCCATGGATGGAGAAGCCTGGTAGGCTGCAGTCCATGGGGTCACTGAGGGTCAGACACGACTGAGCAACTTCACTTTTTCACTTTCGTGCATTGGAGAAGGAAATGGCCACCCACTCCAGTGTTCTTGCCTGGAGAATCCCAGGGACGGGGGAGCCTGGTGGGCTGCTGTCTAGGGGGTCGCACAGAGTCGGACACAACTGAAGTGACTTAGCAACAAGAGAAATAAGCCAGACACAAAAGGACAAAATACGGTCCAATTCCTGTTTATGAGGTATGTAGACTAGCCTAATATCTTGAGACGGAAGGTGGAATAAAGGTTACCAGGGACTGGGAGAGGAGGAATAGGGAGCTATTATTTAATGGGTAGAGTTTCTGTTTCGAATGGTAAGAAAGTTCTAGAAATTGACAGTGGTGATGGTTACACAGCACTGTGAATGTTCTTAATGCCAACGAGTACTTAAATGACGACTTTTATGTTACGGGTATTTCACCACAATGTGAAGAGACAATGAATCATAAAGACTAAAAACATCACATAAATTACAGAAAATAGATAAAAGGTTCCTTTGTTTGACTCTTCTATTATGCATGCTGCCTCTCCTCCAACTTATTGATGACTCCAGTTGGAAGGGACAGGATTACAGCTGCAAACTGAATTTGAATCTGAAGAGCCAGACAGCACCTTAAACTGACCTCCCTACCCAGGTCCAACCGTGTGACAGATTCAATACAGCATTCGTGCACTGGGAGAGCACCTTATGTTATTTGAAAAGTTGTATCTTAAGCTGAAACCTCAGCATTCATCCCCACCTGCTGGCCCTACTTAATAGGAAATACACACACTGGTCTCTGCCCTGGTCCCTGGCACAGACCTCCAGAAACACTTGTAAATCACTAAGTGAGAAGTACACTAGGAGCACCCTGTATTCTATATTTGGTCTCTGCCCTGGTCCCTGGCACAGAGCTCCTGAAACCCTTGTAAATTCCTGGGTGACAGGAGTATCTTTTGTTCTCAGCAGGTGACTCTGGGTGGGCACCCGGATGAGGGCTGGTCACCAGAACAACAAAGACAGGATTAGAAGGTTGGAATTTTCAGTGTCCCCCACCCCCCGACTCCTGGCCCCATTCTCCAGAAAGAGGAGAGGGCCCAGAAACAGAGTTAATAACGGACCACGTCTACGTGAAGATGCCTCCACAGAATCCCTGGAGAGCTTCATGGAGGTGAACACACCCACCCCAGGAGGGGGATGACCCCACACCCCGACCCCACAGGGACAGAGGCTCCTGCACTCAGGACACCCCCAGGCCTTGCCCAGTGCACCTCATCACCTGTCTGTGTATCTGTATCCTTCATCACACCCCTTAATAAACTGGTAAGCCCACTGCTTCCCCGGCTTCTGTGAGCTGCTCTGGCAAGGTAATCGAACCTGAGGCGGAGGTTTCGAGAGCCTCCGATTTCTGGTGGAGAACCTGGGGACAGGAATCAGACAGAGGCTGTGGGTAACCTGGGCATCTGAAGTGTGGTGGGATGGAGCCCCTAACCTGTGCGACAATCTGACAGTGTCTCCAGGCAGACAGGGTCAGAACTGAGTTAAACTGTGGGACGCCCAGATGGTGTCAAGAAGAACTGCTTGGCAGGGGAAAAGCCACATACATTTGGTGACCAGAAGTAGAGAGTTCTGTATAAGAATGAAGGAGACACCTAAGACAGCAACAGGAGGAACAGGTCCCTTCACTGCAGAAGAAGGAAACAGGTCTTTCCTGGACACCCTAGTGCAGCCCGTGAAGCTACACAGAATAAACCTTTCTCTTCTTCAACAAAACACACCCTCGCCATATGTAAAGCCGGTGCATCCTACAGTCTTTCCCCTAAGTGAGATATCCCCAGTTCTTTCGGGCATTTTTATATGGTTTCCATAGCTTTGCCCATTTTGATAACCTCCCCTGAATCTTTTCCAGTTTAAAATGCTTGACCCAAGCCGAATATAATCTATACGCAAACTTTATCTGATTATTCTGATTAACACACTCTAATGCTGGTAAGCTTTTGGCATCTACAATATACAATTGCCTTACTAATAGAAACTTTTTATTTTGGGTTTCACATCACTGCAGCCTGTGAGGAAAAAACTCTTACTTACAAGTAATAATTATCCCTAGTAGAGAAATTAGAAAAATAAAACTATTTTTCAATAAAATTAATTTATAAAAATCCGTCTTAAAAACAAAATGGGCTACTTGACCTATGGTTTTATGAGATGTCTTTCACTTAATTCTCACTCAACAGTTTATCATGCTGCTGCTGCTGCTGCTAAGTCGCTTCAGTCATGTCCGACTCTGTGCGACCCCATAGATGGCAGCCTACCGTCCCTGGGATTCTCCAGGCAAGAACACTGGAGTGGTTGTCATTTCCTTCTCCAATGCATGAAGATGAAAAGTGAAAGTGAAGTCACTCAGTCCTGTCCGACTCTGAGCGACCCCACGGACTGCAGCCTACCAGGCTCTTCTGTCCATGGGATTTTCCAGGCAAGAGTACTGGAGTAGGGTGCCACTGCTGTCTACTCAACAATTTACCATGGATACTTTCAAATGATGATAAATTTATGTCTATATCCCATTCTTAATAGGTAAGGAACAAATTTTTTTTGGAATTTACCTAGCCACAACTCATTTTAAAAGCAGCTTTACTGAGATATAATTAATCACCACAGTCAATTTTAGAATATTTTCATCACTTCAAAAAGAAACATTCAGCTATCACTCCCTATACCTCCACCTTCCACTCTAGTCCCTCTAGAATCTACAATCTACCAAGAATCTACTCTCTGTCTCTACAGATTTTCCTATTGTGGACACACAGACTCCAACACACAGCCTTCTGTACCTGGCTTATGTCACTTAGCGCAGTGTTTTCAACCTTCCTCCATAAGGCAGCAGGCATACATCAGTGTGCTGTTTCTTTCATAGCTGAACGATATTCCTTTGCATGGACCTACCACATTTTGTTTATCCATTTTCCTGCTGATGGATCCAGTCATCTGTTTCCACCTTTTGGATATTAGGAACAATCCTGCTGTAAACATTTCTGTAGGCATTTTTACATGGAGATATGCTTTCATTTCTCACTGTACATATTCATGGGAGTGAAACTGCTAGGACACATGCCAACACTGTGTTTAGCCATTTGAGGAACTGATGGCTTTCCAAAGTGCCTGCACTACCAGGGTATGAGGGTTCCAATTTCCCCACATCCCCAACAATCATTATTATTTGACTTTTTGAACCCAGCCATCCCAGTGAAGTGGGTGTGAAGTGAAGTGGGTGTGAAGCTGTATCTCACTGTGGTTTCGTTTGCATTTCCCTGAATGACTAACAATGTCAGACATGTGTTCACATACTTGTTGGCCGTTTATACATCTTTGGAGGAATGCCTATTCTGATCCTTTGCCCATTTATTAACTGTGTTATTTGTCTTTTTGTTAGCGAGTTTTGAGTTCTCTGCATATTCAGACATAAGGGCCTATGTCTGAAACATTTTAGATCAGACATGTGATGTGAAATATTTTCTCCCATTCAGTAAACTGACTTTTCATTGTCTTGATGAGGGTCTTTGAAGCAAAAAAAAAGTTGTTACTTTTGATGAATTCCAATTTATCTATTTTCTTTTGTTGATCATGCTTGTGGCATCATATCTAAGAATCTCCATGATTTACTACTAGAGTTTTATAGTTTTAGCTCTTACATTTAAATCTTTGATTCTTCTTGAGTGTTAATTTTTGTATATGATATAGTAAACTTTATTCTTTTGCATGTAGGTAACCTTGCCAACAAAGGTCCATCTAGTCAAGGCTATGGTTTTTCCAGTGGTTATGTATGGATGTGAGAGTTGGACTGTGAAGAAAGCTGAGTGCCAAAGAATTGATGCTTTTGAACTGTGGTGTTAGAGAAGACTTGAGAGTCCCTTGGACTGCAAGGAGATCCAACCAGTCCATTCTAAAGGAGATCAGTCCAGGGATTTCTTTGGAAGGACTGATGCTAAAGCTGAAACTCCAGTACTTTGGCCACCTCATGCGAAGAGTTGACTCACTGGAAAAGACTCTGATGCTGGGAGGGATATGACAGAGGATGAGATGGCGGGATGGCATCACCGACTCGATGGACGTGAGTTTGAGTGAACTCTGGGAGTTGGTGATGGACAGGGAGGCCTGGAGTGCTGCGATTC
Organism: Oryx dammah; assembly: GCF_014754425.2. NCBI lineage: Eukaryota > Metazoa > Chordata > Mammalia > Artiodactyla > Bovidae > Oryx > Oryx dammah. The sequence goes on from NW_024070191.1 coordinate 36,227,791, forward strand.
ACGGGGTGGCAAAAAGTCGTCAGCCCCGACTGAGCGACTGAGCTGAGCTGACCCTTGTCCTAACGTCGTTTGTTGAACTCTTTCCCACTGAAAGCTGTTGCTGCCACTGTCAAAAACCAGCCTAGCACCGAGGTATAGGATGACCCATTTCTGAATCTCGATTCTGTTTGATGAATATATCAGCTATCCTTCTCAGTGAATGATCTAATAAAGGCGCTTCTGTTTTCTTCTTCAGCCCACTTGCTAATAGAGATGAGCAGAACAAGCTCAAAGGTCAGAGCCCTACGAAAATTCAGTGTCCTTTCTTGGTTTACATTAAAACATTAGGCAGTACTCCTGGGAATGACCTGTCAATCAGTTATAAACTCAGCAGACAGTAAATCTGCTATCATCTGGTCACCATTTCCCCACTATGCCCACAGGTGCATCACCAAGTACTGTGTAAGCATTCTACTGAAACCAACATAATGTCACCCTAACTCAGAAACTAACCATGCGGAAGTAAAAGAGAATGCTCACACCCTGTTCAATAATTCTTTCTTAATTTTTGTAAGAAACGAAAAGATCTGTAGTTTTTGGAATTAATCTCTTTTCTATTTTATACTTTTTTGCTCATTTCTGTTTTCAGTGATACATATGAAATAAACCTCTATTTGTCAGTATTTACATTTCTCATTTATTACCTTGTCTCTTGTACTGGCATATAGACATCTGAGATCTTTAAGTATTATTCCTGATTCTACAACAGTAACTTTAATTCTAATTTTAAGTCCCTCTACACTGTCCAAGGTATTTTTTGGCCCCAGGTTTTTTCATTTAAACATGAAAATATATTTGCGCCTATTATATTAGCTGCAAGTTGATGGACTCAATTATGAAAATTACATGTTAAAACTGTGACAGTCCAACAGAAAATATTAACATTTCATTCAAAATATGGATGACAAATTTAAATGTTCTTTCTTGACTGGAAAATGTTGATCACAGGAAAATAAAATACCTTACTACATATTCACAGGCACTGAAGTCTAGTATTTCCTTTTCACATTAAGTATGAAACATTACTAGACACAGTCAGAAAGTCAGCTGCCCTTGGAAATATGCCTTATTTCAATTCTTTTGTCCTTTAGTCTCACCTGAAAAGTGCATATACCAGGGTAGCAATCAAAGCGAAACTGACCACAACAGCCGCAAGGACTTGGTCACTTACTCCTTCTATGACTGAATCATCATCCAGTTTCAAACTTTGAACTTCACCTTGATATCTGGCCATTCCAGGTCTAAAAGGAAAAGAAACAAGAGGAAGATTACAAACAGGACAGTGAAAATGAAATATATCCATTAAAAACAACACAAACGTAGCCGACCTCTGATAAAGTTGTTTCTAGTGCCCACCTGCAGGTTGCATTAGAGGAGAACTCCAGCAATGAGGTTTTTTTAAAAAATTATTAAATAGGACTTCCCTGCTGGTCTACTGGTTAAAAATCCGCCTGCCAATGCAGGGGACAGGGGTCCGATTTTTGATCTGGGAAGATCCCACCCGCCGCAGGGCAACTAAGTCCGCTGAGCCACAACTACTGAGCCCTCGAGCCTAGGGCCCATGCTCTGCAACGAGAGAGTAGCCCCCATTTGCTGCAACCAGAGAAAGCCTGCACGCAGCAATGAAGGCCCAGTACAGACAAAAATAAAGTAAAAAATAAAACTGTTAAGGAATAAAAGACATTCCTCATGCCTAGAGGCTCTTTGCTTACTCCTGTACACCAGGTGCATGCCCCACGTAGATCACACCCCATCCTGTCCCTCACAGGACTGAACGTGCATCATGCAATGTGCCACGCACAGATAGGGGAGGAAAGACAGTCTGCTTCTGCAAACATTCCTGCCTTACCTGGCACGCTGTCCTGTATACAGCAGGACCTAATAAACAGGAGCGACTTACCTTACTTACGGTGTTAGTAACTTGAAAAGTTAAAAGACCATAGAACATATGACCTTTTATAGCTATCCTGAGACTGCTTGAATTAATAAAAACTCTGGTGCTTGGAAAACTATTGGTCTCACCTGGGACTAAGCTCAGCTTATGGTTCAGAATTCTGTGAACTGCTTGGAAGTCAGAATGACTCTCAGGTTGAATTTACTTATGAAAAGACAAGGGAACATGTGAAAGGATCCTTACCAGCTGAGAAAGTTATCACTCAACTGGAGGAAAATAATACCCGATTTCTGTTAAGTATGAGGGAAATTAGCCAGACCACATCAGAGTCCAAATTATCACAGCTAATTCCTATTTCTTTCAGATGACAAAACACTGAAGTTACTTAAAATCTTATAAGACACCTAAAGGGAAATAAAGGCAATTAATATTCAATGACATATATACAACTATTTATAAATAAAATCCTCTATTTGTATAACATACTGCCCTGAAAATAGCTTTTATTCAATGTCATCGTTAATCAGGTGAGTTTCTGTTAAAAGGAAACTTTGAGTGTGAAACTCTTAATACTTTAGAAAAGGACCTGAAAAACTAGTAAGAAAATGAATGACCTCTCATGGAAGAAACTTAAGCAAACAAACAGATCAAACAGGCTTTCATTGGCTTTACATATAGTAATGGCCTGACGCATCAGGAACTTTCTAATGACAGGTTTTGAGTATCCTTAATGAAAGCACACACCAGGAACTCAGAGGAGGAGTTTTCACCTCAGGATTTTATTCAAAAGAACACTCAGATAAACAGCCAACTGAAGAAAACAGCCTCCAACAGTCTTGGGGTGGGCCATGTGGACAATTTAGATTTTTATTATGGTCAGGTTGCCTCTGTTTAAATTGAGATGCCGGGCCGAGTCAGAAGTCCTAAGGGCAGTGAGGATGACTCACATCTGCTCAGAGATAAGCAAATGTTATCCCACGTCAAGATTCCCAGCCTCTAATTACTCAATCAGGTTGCAAGGATTCCCTCATATGCTGTACATGTAGAGAGTTCATTACTTTGTACTTAAAAAAATATATATGGGTTGCATTTGTTTTTGTGTTCTTCCAGGTGTAATCAGTGATAATGTGACTAAATTCTACTGTATAAACTATACATATATATTTGTGTGTATATATGTACACACACTATATATTCCTTTTTTATTGGAATATGCTGCTTTATAATGCTGTGTCAGTTTCTGCTGTACAATGATGTGACTCAGCTATAAGCATACCAATACCCCCTCCCTCCTTCCCTCTTGAGCCTCCCTCCCCCAACCCCCATCCCCCTCCTCTGCCCTGGGATCAGCTGTGCTATACAGCAGGTTTGCCACTAGCTGTTTTACACACGGCAGTGTATGTATGGCAAGCCCAATCTCCCAACTCATCCCACTCTTCCCTATAACTGAAACTCTGCTGTACCCCTGAAACTAACGAAACATTGAAAATCAACTACAGTTCAATAAAAAATGTATATATATGCACCCACTCTACTGAATAAATACATGACTTCTACCAATGACACCCTTAAGATACTGCTTTCTTCACATTTCCAAGAGCTCAGAGATCCAGGATACTTTGAGTGTTGCAGGATCCTGTAAAATTATTTGCACTATCTTATAGCAAAAGTGTCCAATGTTGTTGAAACGAAGAGTCACTTTTTATTTCCACAAATTCTAGTGTCACTGAAGAAGGTGCCTGGGTTGAGAGACGGTGGGAAGGGCAGAGACAGCTGGGAAGTTTCACAGAGGAACCTGCGCCCCTTTCGGCTGCCTTTCCTTGCCGTGTGGAAACCCCAGCCCTCACACAGACAACTGCTAACGGTGTCTGATTGGCTTGCTGGGGGTTTCAGTAGTTAACTTCCGCCAGCAGTCTCTCTTATCATCAAAGTCAAAAAGGGCCTGTAGGAGTTAATGGCTCAGAAATGAGGTATTGATTCCACCACTTCAGTTTGGAAAGAGGCCCATCTAAGACTACAGGGGATAAACAATAAAAAGAAAATCATCTACTTGAAGAGATGACTTGAAAATGAGTTCCAACGTCAACCTGAACTCCAGTCCTCCAGGTTCTACTGGCCCGAGACAAAACAGTGCTGCTGATTGTAACCAAGGGCGCGGGTTCTCAGCTCAAGCCCAGGCACCGTGGGGAGGTCTGGAGGCCCAGAGTTTGGCTCCGATTCTGCTGTCACTTACATCTCTCAGGACTGCTCATTTTCTGCAAAAGGAAAAGGCTGGGATTTGAGGATTTCTTAATTTCCTTTTACCACCACACTTCCCTGATTCAGAGTTTTTTAGAATTGAAAAAAATCAATAAGAGGCAGGAAAGGTAAATAGCAAAGGTTAAAACGCTTACAAGTGGGCAGCTGGCCTGGGAGAGCCAGATTCCTATCTTTCCCAGGATAAAATTCTACAGTCTGAATTCTTTTCCAGGATGTATTACTTTAATAATAAACACAAAGGCCAGTGCCTGCTTCCTCCCTTCAGGGATGAGAATTAGGCTTCAGTGCTCAAAGATTTAAGACGTCTACCATTCTTAGCAAGCACCTTAGAGACCGCTGGTTTCCAGGAGGTGGGCACCTCCTGAAGACCCCAGTGACGGGCCCTACAGGGCCTCGTACTAAATGCACTAAGCGCACCACGTGCTTGAAACCCTAAGGAAAGGGCATGACGTTTATGAAACACAGTAGCTCATCTATTTCACAGGATCCTGTTAAATGAAAGCAAGTGATCAGTACCCCGTCTTTAACTATTTGAGATTTACAGAAGCAAAACACATCAGTCCTGGGAGTGGTGTTGGTAACTGACCGAAGAGGAACTGATTTCCGCACTGGCTTCACTGCTGCTTAGCTGTCCAAGTCTTATCGAGCAGCTTAAGATACTGAAGAAGAACGAGCTTTGCAGTCAGACAACTGCGTACTTGTGCAAAATCTGGGTCTCAGCTTCCTCGTAAATACATAAAGTTAACAAACTATGTTGAACTTTTTTGGCAAAAAAAACCCCACAACAACCCTTGTTGTGTGGAGTTGATGAGATAATAAAGGTAAAACATATGGCATGTTGGCAGGCTCTCAATAAATGGAAGCCACGATACTTTGATTACTATTATTAACCATCTTCAAGGAATCCAGGGAACCATGATAAAACTTAGCCACGCCTTCCCCACAACTGCACTAAGTGGCATCCAAGCCCTCTTTAATCAGAGCTCTAAGCATGTATTTCTTGGGAGGACTGCATAAAGTTGGCACATTGCCACGAAGGACACCACCGTGTTGACGTGAAGCTGATGAAACAGCTGCAGATGAGAACTAGCTTCCAAGTAACCAGAGAAAGGAGAGAGCTAAGACAAGTCCCACTCGCTTCCCTTTGGTCTTTTCCAAAGCTTTCAGGAAACAAAACCAGCACAGACAAACAAAGGAAGTGTAGGAAATTCCATAACTTCAAAGGAGAAAACTCAACGTCTTTTTACCCAAATTCATGTAGAAACATGGCTTTTACAGACAACTACTCACATGCGAGAAGTTTTTAATATGATTTCCTTCATGGAGGGGAACTGCAGCTACCGAATGGAAAGCTCAAGAACACATCACACACAAGGGCATTGTGGGTGAGCCCTCAAACCTGAGACCTGGGAGGCCGAGGTCAAAGGCCCGAGAAAGGGAGCAGGTGGAGCAAAGATGCTCACACGGGACAGGCCTTCCAGAAAGGATCCACATTCCAAGAAAGGCTGCATGGGAGGGCAGACCGACTTGCTGACTTCACTTGCCTAACAAGGCAATACCCCCCAAACGGTCACTTAAAAGCGCCAGGGAGCCTACAGATATAACCTAGCTCAGAATGTAGAAACTCTGGTTCCACAAAGGTCCAGAGGCACCAACAGAGGAAACAAGGGCAGATGAGGTACATTTTATACTTCTAAAGGTTTCTTTAAAATAAAATGCTATAGGGGAGAATATTTAAAAGGCCGCTGAGAAGACTTTCGGTAAGATTTTTCTACATTCACAAAATGAAAAATCTGATAACCGGTACTCTAAAAAGCATCACTAAAAACTCAATGCTGGGACTTCCCTGGTGGTCCACTGATTAAGAATTTGCCTTGCAGTACAGGGGATGCTGGTTCAATCCCCGGTCAGGGAACTAAGACCCTACAGGCCAGAGGGCAACTAACACAAATTATTGAGCACACATGCCGTAACTAGAGATCTTGCTTGCCTCAACAAGATTCCCTGTGCTGCAGCTAAAAGCTGATGCAGCCAAATATACATATATGGAAAACAAACAAACAAACAAACTCAATGGTGTCTTGGCAGTTCTGAAAGCTCAATGACAAAACCTAATCTTAATGGGTAAAGGGGGCTCCAAAACCTAGTCTTAACGGGAAAAGGGGGCTCCAGGAACTGCAAACCAAAGAAAGGTGTGTGATGGGAAGCTAATTTTGCTGCACCACAAATAAAAGTCTGGCATCATGCAGTAAAGTTATGCATACCCTATACCTCAAAAATTCTAGGATTCAAAGGCATCTGCTGCTACTGCTGCTAAGTCGCTTCAGTCGTGTCTGACTCTGCGCGACCCCATAGACAGCAGCCCACTAGGCTCCTCCGTCCCTGGGATTCTCCAGGCAAGAATACTGGAGTGGTTTGCCATTTCCTTCTCCAATGCAGGAAAGTGAAAAGTGAAAGTGAAGTCGCTCAGTTGTGCCGGACTCTTAGCGACCCCATGGACTGCAGCCTACCAGGCTCTTCCGTCCATAGGATTTTCCAGGCAAGAGTACTGGAGTGGGTTGCCATTGCCTTCTCCGTCAAAGGCATCTATTCCCCCAAAAAACTTACACGTGGCACCAGTTTATAGAGATAAGAATGTTAGAGTATTGTTCTTAGCCGCAAACTAGAAAAGCAAAATTTGCCCGTCGACAGTAGCATAGACAGACGGTAATATTCATACAGCGGAGTACTAGACAGCAGTGAAAACTACCTATGGATCTACACAAACTTACTAGGAATTGAAAGCCACGAAATGACACACACAATTTCGCAGAAGTTCAAAAGCAGGCAGAGTAAAAACGGCGTGGTCTAGCCATGCAGACGTCGGTGGGATAAGCTATAAGGAAAAGTAAGAAAGTGAGTATCACAGAAGTCAGTAGACTGAGGAGGAAAGGTGCTCAGAAAGGGAACAGGAGGTGGGGGAGGCAATGCTGTTTTTTCACCTGCCTGTTTATTACTAACTAGTCTTCAGGCACGCACTCTGTGTGCACTTTCCTGCACACGCCTCGCCTAATGATTCATCGGTAACGCTGCAGAGGGTGCATGCTCTGGAACGAGGCGGTGGGGTGGGGGTGAAGGCCAGTCCCCTGGCTACTGGGCAAGGAGGGCCAGGCCGCGGTGCTCCGGAGGGTGGGGGGGACCGGCGGCACCACCCTCCCCGCGCCCCCGCCGCCCCCCAAGTCCCCCGCCTCCCCGGGCCGCGAGGTCCGCGCGCCCCGAGCTCGCCACGTCGGCCGTCCGGCGCGGGCTCCCGGGGCCGCCCGTCGTCCCGCCCAGGCCCGGGCCCCCGCCGGCGCTCAGCCGCGCGTACCTCTGCAGCGCCGGGGACGCCTCGTAGCTCCCGGCGACCGAGGCGCAAAGTGTTTCCGGGGCCGCCCGCCGCCCCCGCGGGCACCACTGGCCGCGGCCCCCA